>NC_143140.1:59601471-59763346 GCF_059928025.1 Delphinapterus leucas | reverse complement strand
TTGAATCAATGCCACCTCTTTAATCTACTATAAATTCTGTCATTCTACTTCTGGATTTTCTTTACTGTAAGTTGCTTTTCCCTCATTTAAATATCCTTTTAGTAACCATTAGCATAGAGGGCTAGCTTGAGTTCGGGAATTTGCAGAGCTGGTCATAGTGGCCATAGAGTAGGTTAAGTCCTAAATTGTAATCTTTCCTGGCTTTTCCAAAAATGAAAAAAAAACAAAAAGCACAGGTGGGTTTACCACAGTGACTTTAAAATGCCCAGTGTTGAAAGCAGAGGTAGGAACTTTTCCTGACACTACTATCTCACTGTCACACAGAACAATGAGGAAGGGGCCTCAGGCAACCAGCCCTGGCTTTTAGTTATTTTGGGCCTTCTATCCAGAAATGTTGGAATAAAATAAGGTGGAAGATCTTGGGTAACACACCTAAACCATCACTTCTTTTGCTTGCTTGCTTATTTATTTAGTTTAAAAATACAGTTGACCCTTGAACAATGGCTGGAAGTTAGAGATGCCGACCCCACCCTCCTACCCCCCCACCAGCTGAAAATCTGCATATAATTTATAATCGGCCCTCTGTATTTGTGGTTCCTCTGTATCCACGTTCAGCATCTGGATTCAGCCAACCGTGGATCGTGTAGTATCACAGATTTACCATTGAAAAATATCCACCTGTAAGTGGACCCTCAAAGTTCAAACCCATGTTGTTGCAGGGCCAAATGTATATCTTTTGTAATGAGTACATTGAAAAAGCGACACAAAAGGAGTTTAGTTATGCAAACTAAGGTAATCTCCCAAATGTGTTAGTCTCAAGTGTGGATATTAATTATTTATTTAATTAATTCAGTAAATATACATGTGCCAGACATTAGCTTAGGTATCAGGGCATGAAATGGCAGAAAAGACACAGTCTGTAGCCAGAAAGCATTTCAAAGAGGATGGAAAATCAAATAAAGAAAACCTTATTTAATATTTTCAGTCTTTATCCCCAGCATTTACTCAGTGCCCAGCAGATAGGAGATTCTGAATAAATTGCAGTTTAATGAATTAAAGGATGTGGTGAGAAATCAAATGAGACAAGGAATTCAGTGTGGCAATTAGTTCAGTTGCTGGTGGCATTCTTCAGAACTTTGTTTATTATGCTGAGCTTTATGTTAACTACATTTACAACCGTAAATACTGACTGGGGTCATCCCAAATGACTTCAGGTTTCCAAGGTTCTCTGCCAAACCTCTCAACAGCTGCAGTGAACAGTTTGCAAGCTCAGTTAATTGGAACCTGCTACTGATGCAGGTGCATAGTAGAAGCAATTGAACAAGCGTTTTGAAAATTAAGCCTTTGAGGAACTTACTAAAAGAGTCATGGAAATTAGAGCTGAGAAAGATCTGATTGTGCTAGGTAATTCATCCCTTGAGGACTGGTATGCGGTTGTCTTTTACAGCCAATTTTCCCATATATTTTTCTACTTGAAGTTTGAATGACTCAGATAAAAGGGCTTCTAATATTTCCATTGGGACAATATTATAAAAGACCTCATATTAAGAAATATTTTCTGATACACATCCTGAATTTTCCTTTGCTTAATTTCATCCCATTAACCCCAATTACACCTCCCTGGGGCAACAATAAACAATTTCAGCTTCTTTTCTGAAGTTGCGCTTTTCAGAGATTCCCCATTCTTTCCCGGCATGATAGAGTCTGGCTGTGCACCTCAGTTCCTTTACTTTGTATTCAAGGGCCAATCGAGGCCTTCTAATCACTTTTATTTCCTTTGTTTTGAACGCCTTCTAATCTGAAGGAATTTTGACTCTTCATATAAATCCTTATATGCTGTATACCCATTGTGGTCCGTGCATACGAACCCTGATCATATAATAAGCCATTTTTCTCCAGGTTGAACTGGTAATAAGAGTCTGAAAAAAAATCTTAGTGTAAAGGGCATGTATGAAAAGCTAAACTGACAGAAATCACATTCTTGTTAGGATTTTCATCTTGCTGAATACAATTTTGTGCTAAAGAGATTATCTTAGGAGGTTGTGTCTACAGTACTGTTATTGTGCTGGTTGATTTATAATCAGAGTGTGTGGTTAGCAAAGCTGCATCATTCATTCAGAAAGAGATTTTGTTCTACAGACAAGGTGACATGAAACACTTGCCCTTCTAAAAGAGGATTAGAGACTTTTACATTTTAAAGTCCATTTTGGTATAATTACTAACATGAAGCCAGTTTCCAATTTCATATAAGAAAGATCTCTAAGGAGACATCCAGCTTAATTAACTGAGAAATATGGGTATGACAATTTCACACTGATAGAGTGTGACTTACTATAAAGACCCTAACCTCACCTGACCACTTTAGTGAAAACTGGCTAAAAAACAGTGTTTAAAATTATGCCTATACATGGGCATTAAGAGCCAAGAGGACAAGAGAAAGAGGGCAGAGTAATTTGGATATTTTCTTGTTCATTCTGTTAATGTGTAGTCCATGAGATACTTGAAATATTTTTAGCATGTGTGTCAGAATTCATCTCATAAGTATAATTTCATAAAGATTTTTTTGTAAACAGAATTCATTTCATCAACAGAATTCATTTCTGCCTTTATAGAATATGTGCTTATATATATATATAGTCTTTGTTTAACCTGTCACTGTATAATGAGCATAGGGATGCGTCTATGAGTTCTGCTGACCTAACTGGAACTCTGGCCAAGCTCTGCCAAGCAGTCATGAAGTAGTAGATAACTGTGGAATTGCTTCCCTGTAAAATTGGTTGGTTAGTGTAAACCATAACATTCTCCAAACATACAGGCATGCACACACAATATATATTAATCAATATACCATTTTGATAACCACAAAGTTTGATCATGTTCAGAATGGAGGAAATAATAAGTGGATGGGAGTAAGAATGAAGAGAAAAATAAAAGAAAACCTGAAGAAATTAAAAGAAGATAAACTGGGAAGAAGAGAAGCAAATAACTTTTTTCCCCATTACTTCCCACTTTTTATTTAATGCCTAGAGTACGTTTTAGGGACTTGCATTATCAAGAGCTTTGAGTAAATGTGAAGAGTAAAGGGGAAAATTCCTAAAATATTAGGATTTAGAAACTCTTCTGCAAGATGCCTGAGGTTGATCACAATGCTCCCCCAAGAGCAATATCTGAGCTTCCCCTTCTATCTCATCTCCTTCTGCTATTAGAAAATAGGAATGAAGTGAGGATATGGACCATGTAGTGGGGTTGTGACGTCCACTGTCTTTTAACTGAAAAATGGGAGTTGAAAAATAAAGCTGTATAATATTTTCTGAAATATAGACACTTTTACATATATGTTCATATGAAGCCAGATTTTAAAATCTATTTTTTAACCCAAGTATTCCTTTCCACCTAAAGATTTGGGCACATACCTACTCTACCTTAGCCAAGGGCTTGCTAGGTTCAATTTGCATGTCAATAGACCTGCTCAATTATACTCCAATAAAGATGTAAAAAAAAAAACAAAAACCCACAATAGACCTGCTGACGTGAACCATGATGGATAGATCCCATTAAGGAATTCACTCACCCATGCCTAGCCTGTTTTATCAAGGGATATTTCTAACTCATCCCGCCTGAAATACACCTTTAGATTCCCACTGACCAAGAGGGACTTAACATTTCCCTGGGCTTGACTAAACTTGAGACACACTTCTTCCAGACTC
Source organism: Delphinapterus leucas (assembly GCF_059928025.1). NCBI lineage: Eukaryota > Metazoa > Chordata > Mammalia > Artiodactyla > Monodontidae > Delphinapterus > Delphinapterus leucas. The sequence goes on along the minus strand of NC_143140.1, from coordinate 59,759,639 downwards.
TATCCCCACGGCCCACCGCCACCCCACGCCTTCTTTTACTTAGAGCACTTCCTTTAGAAAACTTGTATTTGTAAATTCTTTCCCTGTCTCTTTGGGATGTAAATCTTTTTAAAAGCTTCTTGACAAATTTATAACCCAGGAATGTCTTTCTCAAGGTCATGAGAGCCACCCTTTGAAAAGTAATCATCAAGGAAGATAGCATCCCTATCACCTAGTTTCTGTGGGAGGATAGGAGGTTAACTTCATAGGGCATCTTCCCCCAAGTTGTAAAACTATCTCCTGTCTGAAGATACTACAAAGTTTACTTTTCCTCTGGCTAATGTCAATTAACAAACACAGGTGGCTTTGTATTACCAGATCTCCAAATATTTCTCATCATATTTAGGTCAGTCCTTGTAAGTATACCATCGGCTTTCTAAGAATCAGCTCCTGTCCACCTAGAAAGCCTAAATATTAGTTTTTTTAAAAAAAAATTATAGTATCTTTTCTAACCACTCTGAACACTCACTATATATAGAATACAGAAGGTTGCTTGAATGAAGGTAACAAAGAAAGAAAGACACAGCCTTTTAGGAATTTACTATCATTACAGGGATAAAAATATAAACACACAGGCACTGCCATTTAGTAAGCAAGACAGCTAAAAAGATAAAGAGTTAAAAGAAGACACAGAATGGTATACTTATAAGACAGATATATTTAATTTAAATTCAGCATATATTAAGTATGCACTATGTTTTATTTACTACTGCTAGGTTCTACATTAATTCTTCCATCCATACATCCTTCCATCTGTCCATCCATCCTCCCATCCATCCAAACCTCTTATGAATGGCTAATTTGTACCTTTTGTTAAGTGCTATAGATAAAATGATAAATAAGACATTTTTGCGCTCAAGAAGCTCATAATGTACTAGAGGGTACAGATAGGTGTAGACATTACCCCTAAAATGTCACAGTACTAAATGCACATGGTTATGGAACATCCAAGGATGAAGGTTGACCTGAGGGGTCAGGGACAACTTGACAGAAGACGTGGTGAGCTGAAGGTCTGAAGGCAAAATGAGGTTCTCTAGGGCAAATGAATAACTAACATTTAGTTAAGGGCTATTGTATGACCTTGTGTTATATGATTTTTGTGTATATTATTTCAAAGCCTCAAAATGTCCCTGCAAAGTAGGTTTTAATCACATTTTAATCACATTCCCAAGCCAAGGAGGCATGTGACAGCTTCAGGCCTACTAAGTAGCAGAGTAGTTCAAGTTCAAAGCAAAGTGGTTTCCAAGTTTATTCTATTTCAATTACACCACACGTCCCCAAAAAGACGGGCAGAGAAAGTTCCATCCAGGCAGAAAGAAGGACGTGGGCAAAGAGAAGTATGGTGCAGAATTTTGCAAGTATTTCAGTGTGTCATAGGCCACGAGTAGGAAACTGTGAGAAATGGGTCTGAAGAGTGGGGTGGGCCCAAATTATGAAGAATCAGATTTGCCAGATAAATTAAATTGAATTTTACAGTGTGGAATCTGGATCTAAAATAAAGAATTTTAGACAGAGGACTAGGGTGTGAGTCAACTATGGTAGCTATCTAGAGGTTGCATTGGAACTGGGAGAGTATTTGGAGAACAGTTCAAAAGACCTGATGTACAAAGATGAACACAGCATAGACCCCACCCACCATAAAGGCTCTTTGAAACTCATTGGGAATCTTTGTATAATTAGGACCTTATCCAAGGATGTAAAGTTACTGATGTATATTTTTAATTTTCTTTTATTTTAATCTAGCATGAATTCATGGATTTCTTGTTGTGGCAGTAACAGTAAGGATCCTAACTATGCCACCTCCTATTCCCTGGAACCTGTGAATGTGTTATGTGACTAAAGGATCTCTGTAGATATGATTAGGTTATAGATCTGGAGATGGGGAAAGTATCTTGTATTATCCAGGTGAGCCCCGTTTAATTACACAATCCCTTAAAAGCAGAGAACCTTTTAAAGTGAGGGTCAGAAAGATGCAGCACGCAAGGACTCCACCTGCCATTGCTGGATTTGAGGATGGTGGGAGGAGGCTGCAAGCTGAGGGGATTAGCTGCCTTTAGAAGCTGGGAATAGCCCTCAGCTGGCAGCAAGGAAATGGGGACTTCGCTCATGTAAACTCCAAGAACTGAATTCTTCCAACAACCCCTGAATAAGAAAAGACACAAATTCTTCCCTAGAGCCTCTAGAAAAGAGTGCAGCCCTGCTGACACTATGATTTCAACTCAGTGAGACCATGTTGGGCTTCTGACCTACAGATGCTGTGAGATAATAAATTTTTGTTGTTTTAAACCATTAAGTTTATGGTAATTTGTGACAGCAGTAATAGAAAACTAATACACTTGCAAACTTAATGTCAGAGCTGAGGGAAGCATCAAATGGTGCCAAGAGAAGCTTTAATAAATATTTTCACAGAGGTGCAATAAATCAAATGGGGAAAACAGAGAAACTCAAAAATAAAAGTACAGGACTCCAGCATTTTTATGATCTTGGAACAGCAGGAACTAAGAGGCCAAGTGTGTGCTTTATTCTGGAATCTTCTAAAGGAAGTGAGGAGAGCATGGGAGCTACTCTAGGTGTTAGAATTGTGTCATAGGTGTTAGCAGAAATGCTTATGTTCCTTTGTGCACCATTCATTCAATAAATACTTGCCTAGCACCTCCCAGTCTAATGGGGGTATGTCAATCTGTAAACAGCTGCAGTGTGGAAAAAGCTGAGATAAGTTTTTTACAGGATAATTGTTGATGACAGCACTATTCGAATGTGCCTTATCAGTTGGTGATGATAATGTGCAGAGTTAAACGTTCAGAAACTTTATAGCAAATCGAGAATGTGATTTTATGGCTGTTGAATCTAATAATAAAAACGAGCTTGTTTTAATGTTTTTTTAAACTTTATTTTTTGTAGTAACTTAGTTTTTCTGTACTTTATAAAAATATCCATTGTGATGGATTGGGAAAATAAAAAAAACAGCGAGTTTGAGAAGCACTGGTCTAGCATTTAAAAGAGGTAGCAAGACTAGACCCGGTGGAAATAGAGGGAAGGAGGGGAAGTTGAGGGTGTCCTGTCTCAGCTGTTTTTTTGGCCTGAGTTTTTTATATTTTCAAGAAGCTGCATTATGGAAAATATACGGAATATCTGCAGAAGTCAATGTCCCTCCTCTGTTTGCATGTAGGTCCCCCTCCACCATCTCTCCTGTTAGCCCAGTTCTTTGAAGAAACTTTCACATAGCAAAAATTTATGCAACTATTCATCCCATCAATTAAAGATTTTGAAATATATCCTGTTTAAGTAACAACCACACAGTAGCTGAGCACTTTTCCTCTTCACCCTCTGTACTAGGAGCTTGTGCTAATTTTCCTGGCATTTTCACAGCTCTGGCTTCAGCATAACTTCTCTCCTTCACACTAAGCTGTTCTCTGATAAGGTGCAGCTTGGGAAATCCATTGCTCTCTGGACCAGTCAGGTTTTCACACCAGTTAAGTTAATTGACAGAAGGCTTAACATATTTCTTAATTATGGCTGCAAAGTCATTACTGGAAGAATCCCTCAAATCATAGAAAAACAATGTTTTCTGTTTCACTGGTTATGAAACTGGCACAATGAAAGCACAACACACAACCTGATGGGATTCTAAGAAGTGAGAGAGTCCTGATGGAGGTCACGATCAGGTGTTCCCCCAATTCTGATCTTATGCAACATGTCTCCACCTTGGGTGCCTTTGTTCTACAAATCTTATGAACAATTATTTAAAAATACTGAATGTTGTCTTTGAAATTGCTTTGGAAATTTACTATTATTATAAAAAGGTAAAAGGTACTATTCATAGAGAGAAATAGCCATTGAATTCTGGTTTGCTAAAAATGCCTCTTGGGCCTAATCCATGTGAAATAACTTGTTGCTACTAATACTTCAATTAGTCTTTGTTTTCTTTGGATATCACACAGTTAGTAATACATTATAGATTCACAGAATTATAGACGTGAAAGTGTCCTTAGGAGATGATCTAGTTCAATTTTCTCATTTTATGGATAAGAAAGTTGAGACTCAGTGAGATTAAGTGACTTCCCTTAGGTCACTTAGCTTATTAATGGTAGAGCAAGTCTAGAAGTTTTCCTATTTCTTGGCCTGAAAATTTCCTTTGTATAATTATAAAAGTAATAAATACTCATTGTAGAAAACTTGGGATATACAGATGGTATAAAAACAAATTAAAATCCTGTGTAATTCTACAATTCAGAGATATGTGTTCTTAATACTTTCTTACTGTATATAGATATAAATTTTTTCCTCTGAAATTGGGATTTAATTGCATAGTTTGGTATCCTCTTTTATTCAACATTAATATGTCAACAACTTATTTTCACTGTCATTAAAACATTCTCTAGGCTATGTGTTTAATAGCTGAATGATATTCGTTGTCAGCATGGTCCAACTAGTATAACTATCTTTGGTCGTTGGTGAATGGGAAGACTGTTAGCATCTTGTACTTCTTTTTAAACTAGTCTTGTTTCTTTCCTTTGTCCATTTTTTCACATTTTTGATCGTATCGTTATTCATCAGTGATTTATAAATGTTCTTTACCTATTCAGGACACTAATTCTCTTTTCTCCTACCTTCATAAATAGAGTACTAGAACATTTTAATTTTTATTATGATCCAGGGTTATCATTTTGAATTTCAGCTCTTACCATGGGCTATATTATGGGTTAAGTAACTTGCCAAGATCACACAGCTGTAAGAGACAGACCACTGATTCACTTTGCTGTACAGCAGAAACTAACACAACATTGTAAATCAACTATACTCCAATAATAAAAAAAAAGCAAACATGTCATACAAAAACCTCTTTCCTAATGCACCTGCTTTTCTGTATAGCTGAGACCTAAAGAGTAGGGCTTATACCCAAATTGCTATACAGTTAATCAGAGATTTACAACTGGTAAAGTATTCTGACAAGAAGTAACTAACAAATCAATATCCTATGTCTTTTACTTTTCATTTTGATTCTCTTTGATACCTGGAACTGAAAACATCCCCATACTGTTCAACCTTAAGATTGCTGTTCAGCTAATGACTCTTAACTTTTCTTCTCCATTTATGCCATAGGATGTCTCAAGATTAATGAACAACTTCATAACCTATTTATTATTATTATTATTTTGATAACTAGGCAACCTTATGGAAAGAGAATATTTATATGGATTTGTGGACTAGTGATTTGTCTGATCTTTGGAATACAGCAATGTCTAGGTAAAGAATATACAGAAATACAATTGAGAAATAGCAGAAACATTCGTATCCTTTCTGGAGACATGAACGTTTCTCTTATTTCAGTAGCTATGATTGTTCTAAATTTGATATTTAGTCACAGATCTCAGTAAACAGTTTTTAAAATAATATTTAAAAGAAAGAACATGTAAAATAACTTGAAATTTTGTAATGTTATCATATGTTTTATTCCATAATAATTTTTGATTTGGAAAATAAAGACAAGTTGAAAAGTACTGCAGATTCATAGTTCAGAAAAAAGGAGATTTTAGGAAAATTCTGATACCCATAAAATTTCCACTAATGGGAAATATCCTAAATATTAGATTCACCTTTAAATTTAAGTCTCAGAAATTTTGTCACATTAAATGTTAAAATCCCATTAGGTGATGGACAAATTGAATGCCTCTAAGTGTTTGTACTTCTACTTCGATATATTCATGTTTTAAGCCTTTTTGTAAAATCTTCTTTAGCTTTAAGTATGTGAGAATATTTACATATTCTGTCATTCACTTTCCCATTTCGATCTAGTTTCGATTAAGTTCCTTCCTTTGGGAACTGGCCACATCTTTTGCAGTAATTGAACATTTTACAGTATCCTGCATTAGACTAATTTATCTTCTCCACTATAGTAATAGGTGTCTGAAGAAAACTAATTGCGAAAAAAACCAGATGAGAACCCAAAGATCTCCCAAAAATTTGAAAGTGGCTGGCGTTCAAGCCAGGCGTTTTATGGGTTGATAGAATCTGTGTTAATTGTGAGAGACATTTGCTCTTTACTGGAAAATGGAGTTAACATGTAGCCAAGGATGACATCTTCCCTGTTTGAACTTTACCATCTTAAGGACACTTCTTGGAAAACATTTTAGTTTTATGCTTCTAAATGAGCAGCATCTGTCTCTTTAGTGGTGATAGGAAAGTGCTGATAGAAAGATATGTTGGAAAACAGCTCTGCTAAAATCTGTGTATTCCCCAATCATGACCATTGTTAATTTAGTAGAAAGGATATGCATCATCATTTAATCAATTGATGGGGCCCCTACGTGACCCCAAATGCATAAAATGGAGTAGATGTTATGTCACTTGGTTTCTAAATAGTTGAGAATTAATTTTTAAATTATAAGCTTTCTGGAAGTGTCTGATGGTCACTACATGGGCATAAAGTAAGGCCTACTCCCCAAATCTGAGAGAAAACAGAAAAAGTAAATAGATGAGGACCTACTAATTTTTTAAAACCTAGTAGCAGAGGAAATTTGGGAATTCACAAGGTCAATCAAAGTCATTTGAATAAAGTATGATGGAGTAACCAGAGAAGTGATACATAATCACTGTCCTAAGTGACTCAAATGGTCTTCTTGTAATCCAGATCCACTCCTCTCCCGACCAAGTTAATAAAAATAAAAGGCCAGAGAGGAAGGATTTGTCTGTGTTCCCCCGGCACTTAAGTACATAAGCCAGTAAAATGTGTATGCAGTGGAATCAAAAATATTTTTCTGGTTTATCCCTATAGTAGCAAGGGATGTATCAGGCTACCCTGTTTCAATTCCATCAGCCATTAACCAAAATAATCACTGTGCTCTGGTTCCAAGCTCATTCTCAAAAAACTAAAAATAAAAAAGATAGAACAGTAAGAAAGAAGCACAGAAACAAATTTTTCTTACTATAACTTGCTTCTTAATGTAGATTTTTCTAATAAAACCAACTGATCACAATTATCTTGTCTGCTGGGCAGTTTTTTCATTAGAAATTAATAACTTGGTCATTTATCAACATTTTTATAAATTAATAAATTACCATTGGCTCTACAGCAAATTCTTCCGGCTGTGGTTTATGTCAGTGAATTCAGTGAGTCTCCTGACCTTGATTTCCTCTGGCAAACTTGAATGTCTGGGAACCTTGAATCCTGAGCTAAATAGTAGACGATGACAGGAACAGATAATATCCCCTTCTTTGGATTGTGGAGCAGTGAGCTTACCAACAATACCTCTAACATCTCTAATTTCAATGCTGCCTCTAATGATCATGGAATTCGTAGGAGAAACAGGAAAGAGAGCAGAAGCAGCTGTGTAAATGTTTGCGCATATGCACCATTTTAAATGATGGAATAAATGGGGAAACGGGGATTTTAACTCATCATACACATAACATTCTCAATTCTTAAATAATTCATCTTCAATCTAATCTTTATCTAAAACACATTGAGGGCTTACGACATTCTGAGTTTTATATGTGTAGTGGTTTATTGAATCTCACAAAAATCTTCAGGGGCAGGTGCTATTTGCTTTCACAGACCAGGATGTTGGGGTATAGAGAGATTAGGTAATTTGCCAAGGTCACGTGGCTAGTAAGGAGCAGAACTATGGTTTGTCCCAGTGGATCTGACACCAGAGTCTGTACTTTCAACCTCTACGATGCCCTGTCTCTATGATGCCATAGTGTCTGTTTATTGATGGCCTACAGTGTGCCGGGCATAATGCCAGAAGCTGAGGAGGAAGCAGTGAGCAGGACTCACAAGGTCTCTACTCTTAAAGGCTTAGGCTAACACTTCTGAATTTTGAAGGAATTAATTTTTGAATGAATTATAATTTTAATGTTTTGATCATGTTATCTGCATTGTCTTTTTTTCAAAGTAACAGACCCATGCTTTTAAAATCTGACCAACTTCCGGGAAGCAGAACCCCAGGCACACACAAGCCCAGGGCTGGAGTGCTGTTCTGGGTGAGGGTGTGATGGAGAGGGTGAAAAGGCACTCCCTGGGCATCTGCCATGGAAGTTGCTGGGGAGGGGAGGACACAATTTGTTTGTGACAGAAGAAGTCAGGTAAAGGCAACGTGCCTAAATGATAAAATCAGAGTGAGAGGCACATGGGATCCAGAGGAGGTATTGTTTGCCGCATCTTACAGCGTAGCTATGCTCCGGGATATGAAAAGCGAGGAGTTGATGAGGGCAACATCCCAGCCTTGACATTGACCCTGTTGGAATATAAGTGCTCCACTCTTCTTGTTGGCTTGCTAATGACAAAAGCCAGTGAATTTCCCTAGGCCTCTACTCTTCACTGATAAAGTTAAACTTGTATCGTTTACCTACTGACTGACTCAACTTGTTTATTATAAAACATTTGTTTTTATGATTTGTATTCTAAGGAGGATCAAAGTGGCTTACATGTTAAAATGCATGTGAATTAGGACAATAAAAGAGACCAAAAGGCGCATAAATCAAGTAGGCTGTGAGGGATTAGTAAAATCAATTATAAAGCAGTTTGCCTTCACAAATTGCAAGATGAGGGTACAATACAGAATCATAATCACAATAAATGATGAGAACTGCCTTCAGCTGCTTTTGCCCCAAGGTTCAGTGCAAGTTCAGTTCCTCATTTTCTATTCTCACCTGATTTAGTGTTTCTAGTCAGAGATAAGCACACACTGCGTTTCTGTCTGAGGGGCCTTATATTTCCATAGCGGATTAGTCAGAGCCTGTGTAGTGTAGTATTTGTGATTCACACACTGGTGTTATTTTCAGCATTCATCTCCAATACTTAAAAATCCTGGGTTGTAGTTCCTGTGAAATCGGGGAATAATTTCTATTAGATTTCTACTTTCATTTTAATGGAAAAAATGAGTTATTATCTTTTAGTATTTGATCTTTTGGATCTAAATCATATCTAAATACTGATGAATCCCAATTTTCTATTTCCAGCACTGACCTCTCCACTGAGCTCAGGTTGCTATATCCACCTGCCTGGTCAGCACCTCGGCTTGCTTGTACAGTAGATATCTAACTTGATATGTTCAGTCCAGAATCATGACTTTCTTACTCTGATTCTACTCCTTCACATCTTCCCCAACTGAATAAATAACATCACCATTCAAATGTTGTCCATTTAGGAGTTATCCGTGATTTTTCTTCTTCTCATGTGCACATTTTGGGCAGATCCCCAAATATAGCCAGAATCTGAACATTTTTTGCCACCTCCTCTGCTCTACCACTCTGGTCTAAGACACCATCTTTTCTCACCTGACTTACTTTGGCTGCATCCAAACTGGTCTCTATGGAATTTCACTCTTCCCATAATGAATTCTTTGCACTGTGGTTCAAAATCTTTAAAAAAATCTTTAAAAATATAATTAGGTCTTTAAAAATATAATGAGATCAAATCCCAAGTCTGAATCACAGCCTTCACCATCTCACTTGACCTGGCTTCTCCAAATTTCTCTTCTACGGTCTTCCTTCTCACTAACTCTTCACAAAGACACTGGCTATCTTGCACTTTCTTGAGAACGGCAAACTCATTGCCATCTTTGGACTTTACGCTTGCTATCCTCTTACCTTGGAATTTTCCTTCCATAGATATTAACATGGTTCATGTCCACTTCATTCAGGTCCTTACTCAAATGTCATCAGAGATGCCTTCTCTGCCCTTCCAGAACTAATCCCTCCTACCATTTCCCCTCCGTTTTTGTACCTTGCTCTATTTTTCTTCATAGCCCCTGTCACTGCCTGACATTATATGACGTATATGTTTATTTTCTGTCTCCTCCATTGGAACGTGAGCTCTAGAGGGTAGGGTCTTTGTCTGTCTTGTTCTGTAAAGTATTCTTTGGACCTCAGTGATTGTACTTAATAGGTATTCAGCAAATATTTGTTGAAATAAATACTTGCGTACATAGATTCTCTGGGTGTAGATTATGTGGGCTATGAATTAACCATCCCTTCCCTACTGGCTCCCTTCCATTACTCTTCCTTCCCTAGTTATCGTAATGCTTAAAATGCACATATAAATGTCATAATGATGAGATGGAAAGGGAAAAAGAGAGACAACCAACCTTTGGTTATTTTGGATGAGAAGACTAGAGGAAATGCAGTTGACTTCCGGGCACAAATGGAAGCACCAGCCATTAAGTAGGTTCCTCTCTAGGCCCCTTTGTCTCAGACAAAACAAAGCTGGAGAAGAAGCTCCCCCAAGAGCACAGAGCACTTTTACCTTCCCCACGCTTTGCTTGCCACCTGGAGCAGTCTATCTCCTGTCAGCCTGTCTTCTGCCATAACACACTAATTGTGAGGGAGCTACTCAGACATCATGAGGCCTCTTTAGGAGAACTAACTGTCTCATATACAGGCAGCATGAACACACAGGCTTTTTCTGAATCACGAAGTGTTTTGTTTTTCTGCTGGCCTAGGCATCAGGTTGCTTGTAATGCTAACTCTGATCCCATTTGCCACCTGGTTGAAAAGATCATAAGCCCAATCCATCTTCAAGATGTGTACGGTGCCTGTTCATTTCTCAACATAGTGGGTCAAGCCTTCATGACTTCCACTTCCCGCTGGTATCCCCAGAGATATGCTATGATGACAATGGATTGTGTATCCCTGAGCTGTCCCCAAACATTACCAGTAATGTCTCTCAATGATAACAGTATAGAAGGGCCTTTGTCCACAGTGCTCTATAAGCCACCACTGTAAGTCACTTCACAGTTATTTGTGAAGGATGATACACACAGACACACAGGGAAGAAAACAGAATCTCTAAACTGCTTAAGAAAAAACTCCATTAAAATAAAGAAGTAATGTGTGTAATACATTGCAAGTTGCAAATCATTTTCTCATACACTTTATCTCTTAGCTCTTATACAAATGCTATAAGAGAGATGTTGAGCTCTATTTTATTATGAAGAAAATGAGATTGAAAGAGATTAAGTGATTTTCCCAAAATGACTCTTAGAATCAGAATGCGAATCAAGGTCTTCTGGTAACTGCTCTTCATAGATGCACAGTCTAGGTGGAGAAAAGTTGCATGCATAATAAAAAATTCATGATTGATGATAAAGAACAGCAACAAAATTGCTAAATGGTATAGCAATAATTTCCATTGTTTTCCCATTTTTAGACCCCAAAATATTGCCTTTACAAGGTAATATTATAATTTTGCCCTGTGGAATAAAGATAGGGAATGCATTTTTAAAAAACTATACATTATTGAACCACTCCTTGGACATTTAAAGTTATTTTATTTTAAAATTTATTTTCATTTTTTTCTTGGTTATATTTTATCATCCAAGGGTAAGAACTACATTCATACTATCTTATTTAATTAGATTGCTTATGTAACAACTTCTGGCAGGCATTTTGCCAAGCATAGCAAAAACATTAAAAAGAAATGGTTGAGCTTGCTGTTTATCATAGCCAATATTATTACTACTTTTATAATATTCAGGGTTTGATGCTAATTGATCTAATGCCAATATCAAATAGGATATGGATGGAGATAAACATGGAACCAGGATTATTATCCTAGAGGATCTAAGCTCAGGGTTAGACCACATTTGTTTAACATTCATTAGACCTCATAGAGCATTCGAACCTTAAATCAAATTTTATTTTACTGTTACTCTTTCCCTTGAAGTATTTATGCCCTCATATATTTCCATTACCCTGCACTTCTCTATGTTTGTGCATACTGTTACTTACGTTATCATAATGCCGGTGGGATTTGATCTGTGGAATGGCTTCTTTAACTCAATTAAATATATCTGACAGACTGTATAAAGTTCTAAATTCCAAGGCTTTATTTTTAACCATGATAAGATGACATATTATAATCACTTCCTAGCTAACCCAGATGGGAAGATACTATACGACAGAGGAACTATCACTGGCTGATGTGTGTGGATAACTGTAACTGAGAATGCATCATGCTGTTAAGCTCCAACAATTGGTTTGCTGCTGCTATAAATGTGGGTTATAGGTGAAAATAAGAATTCTTTTCTCAGGAGGGCTCCTCTTACGTGCTCGTCCTTATACATTTTCACACAGTTCTAACAGTTTTTGAATTTTTGAGCAAAGATAGCTGTGAATGTGTTGGTATATAGTTTTGGCTGCTTCTTACCAAGGTTAATGATGTGTTTGGTTAACTTCCACCAAGATTGTCAGGTAGCAATTTCTTAGGACTCAGAAATTAGAAGTATATGTTATTATTATTAACATATACTATATACGTTAATATAATATATATTAACACAATATATATTAATATAATATATAATAATATAACATATAGTAAGTTATTATTATTATTTTTTACTTTCACTACAAAATAATTTATTAAAACACACAGCTTCAGCGCTAGCCTCCTATGTACAAGCACACACACTCCTGACGACCCTAACTAGGGGATCCTCTTCTTCCCCCTTGCCTTGAGGACCACTTCTACCAGATCTTTCAGATACTGGATCTCCTTAGCCAAGGAATCTGCCTTCTCTTTCAGAGCCTCATTCTTCTTTTCTGTCTCTTTACATTCACCAGTGAGGGCCTCCTGCTCTGCCATCTTTTATTATTGACTATTTTGTAATTCTGCTTTCTTCAGAAGATTTTGATTTTGATTTATTTCAGTGCTTCACTATACTTGTTTGCAAAGTACATTTAAGCGTAATGGGAGAAAAATACTAAGCAGCTCCACTGTCAATGGAAAAATCATGCTAGCTCTGGTCTCTGGGCCCCTGTTCATGTTAACGGCCCCTCCTCCACCATCTTGATGTATACTTCCCGTTCTTTGGGAGCCCATAAGGTCCTCCCCAGCCAATCTCACCTCATCTGATCTCCCACATCAATGGACCCCTGTAATTTTCTCTAACAAGCATTTGGCATGCAATTTTCTCCTGCCTTCCAGGGTTACTTAGCTGCTTCATGGCTGGATTATGCTTCTGAAGATCATGAACCCTTTTTATATTTTTCATGTACTTACACCAGCCCTTAGCATAATGCTTAGTAATTGCTCAGTTACCACTTGTTGAGTAAATGAAATTATAGTGTTTGCTTCTTCTTTTTTTTTTTTTTTGCGGTACGTGGGCGTCTCACTGTTGTGGCCTCTCCCGTTGCGGGGCACAGGCTCTGGACGCGCAGGCTCAGCGGCCATGGCTCACGGGCCCAGCCGCTCCGCGGCATGTGGGATCTTCCCGGACCGGGGCATGAACCCGTGTCCCCTGAATCGGCAGGCGGACTCTCAACCACTGCGCCACCAGGGAAGCCCCTGCTTCTTCTTATGTTTAAGATAGGTAATAATGGAAAAGAAAATAAGCATCTCATACTTCCAAACAGAATAGGTTTATAATTTGGATAAGAAAACTTCCAGCACAGCATCAGGCAGGGACAGAATTCCCTGAAGGTGAGCATTGGGCAAAAGGAAAGGGAAATGGAGGTGGGTGTGTCAGGAACGCTTTGTGATCTTAAGCATCTTTATCTGAGATTCAGCGATTCAGATACAGATTCCAGAGAATCTGTTCCTCTGGAAAATGAGGAGGTTTGATTAGGTCCCTTTCAGTTCTGTCTATGAATCTGTGAGTATTTTAATAAAAATGTCATACTGAGTATCTCTTCTATGCCAAGGACTGTGGTAGAGACTTTCACAGATACTATCTAAAGATCAAGAAAAATCAGAAGAATGGTAACAGAGTTGAAAGGCACATGGAATTATTCAGGCAACCTCAGTTCTAGTCCTGGAGATTCCCGTGTGAAAATGCACAGGAGACAATACCCCAGATGGCAGGGCAGCCAGCGGGGATGTGCAATAGAGTGAGATGGGAAGTATCATTCAGTCAATGGCTTCTGCACAGTAGGCTGAATTTAGCTTGGAAGCAAGTCTCTTCCTGCCAAAAGCTATAACAGTAATCCAATCCTTCCATTCACCCTTGCAGGTCGGGCTGGCTTCATGGGCATGAGATCCGTGCAGTCACACAGGGCCTCATGCTTAGAAGGGCCCAGTACTTGGTTTAATGTCCTGCTGTCCCCGTCTTGAAATTCTTAATAACTTTTAAACAAGGAGCTTTGCACTTCCATTTTTCATGAGGCCTTACAAATTAGGTAGCTGGTCTCCCTTGTAGGTCAGAGTGAGACTGAACAGGGATGAGAGAACAAAGAGAGCAGACACAGATCAGCTCCGGAAGGCGGTATAGACTATAGCAGGTGCCAGGCATTTTGCAGGGTATACTCTGCACGGTCAAGCATCTGCAACAAGCATCTTGACAGTAGTTAGTGGGAAGGACAACCAGAAATACTGAAACATAGTTGGGGAAGAACCTGTACTTCATGCCTCCAGCTCTGAGCCATTGCAGAAGGCAGAACAGAAAATGCCAGGCAATCAAAATAAAATCCAAGTTTCAAGAAAGTAATTATTTTAATGTAGATGATATGTATGTACAATGATAGCACACAAAAGAATAAGTGAGAAAGAACTACAATAGTAAACAAATGATGAGGATTTAGACAAACCAGTATAGATCATCATATTTTTCTAATGAGTAGAGCATGTAAGCCACATTATATAATTGTATAATTATATATTAGCTCTACTTTCTTATTTACATTTATTTTCTCATATACCTATTTGTTCAGTCTATGTATATATCTATATATACATGTAAAGTAAAGGGAACTGGTTCTCTCTCTTTCATTTCACAGAGTGGATTCAGTCATCAGATCACTCTAGCTAAGGGCTCTATGATTTCAGGCAAGTCACTTAACTTTCCTAGCCTTTCGTTTCCTCCTCTATATTATGAGAAAATTAAATTAGATCTGTCACGTTCTTTATATATGCAAAGTTTTGGGTTTTTTCTCTGAAGAAGAGAAGAAAATAGGAATCTAGTCTCTTTCAAAATGTGGGTATTGTTAAAAATAAGAATTTCACTACAGGGTGTACAGAAAGCTGTCAGCTTAAGGCCAACCTCCCTAACGTTTAGCTTGTGAGAAGAGAATATGCACTTGGCTCCTGATCTCATGTTCCTCATGCTGGTCAGCTCTCTCCCTGAATTTATGTACAGAGCCCATGGTTGTTGAGAGGTTGTATATTGTAGATGTCTTTTCTGTTTCGACTTTGTTGTCCTGTGATCTTCCTGTAATATAATGCCCTACGTAACCTCCACATTTACACCATATATAGCAGCGCGTATTTTATGCTCTGTGAATACTTTCTGTACAGTACATTTGCACATTTACAATCTTTTTGTTCACTTTTAATAACCTCTCTGCAGTTCTGTCCTGAATTATGTGCTCTAAACTGTGCTCCTATTGTGCTTTAGGAGTTTTTCTGGGCCTATTACAAAGAAATCTCATGCTTTACTTTCATTTGCTTGTGAATTTAAGCTATCTTCATCTTGAATGGGATATTTTTCTCTGAAGAACAATAAAATGTTTGTGTATTTTTCCTAGAGGGGAGAACAAATAGAATATGAATCTCCAGAGTCTGTTCTCTTATAAATTGCAATACTACTGAACAGTGCAGCCTCCATCTGATTTGACTCTTTGTAAAATTTTATTTGCATATATTTCAAAGAGTGCTATATAGCTACGGCATCGATTATATAAGGGAGAAAAGTGTATCTGTTCCTCCTTCCTTGAAAAGTTAATAACAAAATCTCTCTCTAACTCCTTCTGTGTGTGTATGTATACACACACATATGTACACACATATAGAAACACACATGTATATATATACATAGTTATACATATTTTGTGTGTGCATATGTTCATTCTGAGCTTTTCTATGAATAGAGAGATAACTGAGGGAAGAATGCATGCCACATTCCTGTTGTTTAATATAGTACCAGGCCCATAGTAGGAAAAATAAATGTTCAGTGAGTGAATAATGAATGATTAGCTATTTAATTTAATCTTTAAAAAATTACTACATCATGGCATTATAGCAATTCTCAAACTTGTCATTTTGAGGCAGTTGTGATATCCTGTAAGGTCATTTAACATTTTGACCCTAATATTACCCATTTAATCTCCCATTAATATCCTCATTGACAACAATCTTAATATCAGAATCAAATAGCATCTATGAATGTCTACCAAGAACAAGGAAATATGCCAGGGTAGAGGAACAAAGTCCTTGCCCTAAAGTTCCTACAGTTTTGTGTGAGGAAAGGGGGAATAAACAGTAAAGAATAATCAAATTGTTCTATGTTACGTGAGCCAAGAAAACAAGTACCACGCATATTCAGAGTAAGAGGTTTGCAGGCGTTGGTGAAGATTTGTGGAAGAAATCCAACACTTTCTACCGAGGAGTGGGATGCCTTGAGTGAATCTGAAACAACATGACTAAGTAAACCTGAACCAAGACTCTAGTGTAGAGAGCTTTTCAAAACAGGCTGTGGCATTTACATTTTATATGGGCAATGGGAGGACGCTAAAAATTTTTGGACAGGGTGGGTGGTAAAAATATAATGCAGTTTGCCTTGGAAGGAAAGATAGATGACAGTAGATGCAAAGACCTGTAGGGAATTATTGCAATAGTTAAAGCAGTGGCATAAAATACACACTACCCAGAATCTGATGAATGGATATTGACAATGGAGACCGAGGAACATGAAGATTTCAGAAATGTCACCGAGGTGTATAAACGGAAAGAACTGAGTAAATCTAGAAGAGGCGATTATTTGATTGAATGTTTGGTTTTAATAATTGTTATAGGCTGAATTATATCCTCTCAAAAGATACGTTAAAATCCTAACCCCCAATACCTGTGAATGTGCCCTTATTAGGAAATAAGGTTTCTCATATATGATCAAGTTAAGGCGAGATCAGTAGGGTGAGTCCTAATCCAATAAGATTGGTGTCCTTAAAAGAAGGAGGGCTTTCCTAGTGGCGCAGTGGTTGAGAGTCCGCCTGCCGATGCAGGGGACACGGGTTCGTGCCCCGGTCCGGGAAGATCCCACATGCCGCGGAGCGGCTGGGCCCGTGAGCCGTGGCCGCTGGGCCTGCGCGTCCAGGGCCTGTGCTCGGCAACGGGAGAGGCCACAACAGTGAGAGGCCCGCGCACCGCAAAAATAAATAAATAAATAAATAAATAAATAAAAAAGAAGAAGGAAATTTGGACACAGAGATGAGAAGCCCATGTAACAAAGAAGCAGAGATTGGAGTGAAGCAGCTGCAAGCCAAGGAATACAAAGAATTGAGGGCTGCGGCCAGAAGGCAGGAAGAAAGAAGCAAGGAAGGATTCTCCCCTTAGGTTTCAGAGGGAGCATGGCCCTGCTGAGACCTTCATTTCAGATTTTAGCCTCTAGAACTATGGGAGAATACATTTTTTGTTTGTTTGTTTTAAGCCATCCAGTTTGTGACACTTTGTTCTGGCAGCCCTAAGAAATATCAGCAGTAATGCTGGGCCTGAGCAGGATGCTGTTTGGAAGTACTTACCAGGTTATTAAAGACAATGATGAAGTTAAGAAGGGGGTTTAAAGCTAGATTTTTTTAAAGCCACTTCATTGAGGTATAATTGACATTTAAAAAGCTGTACATATTTAATATATACAACTCAACGAGTTTGGGGATAAATATGCACCTGTGAAACCTTCACCACCAACGAGGTCATAGTTATATTTACCACCTCTCAAAATTTCCTCCCACCCCATTATTACTATTATTAATTAGTATTAGTATGTGTATGTGGTAAGAACACAACATAAGATTCACCATCTTAGAAAATTGTAAGTATACAATATAGCATTGTAAGCTATTGGTACTATACTATATAGTAAATCTCCAGAACTTATTTATCTTGCATAACTGAAGCTTTGTACACTGTGACCATCACTTCCCAGTTTCCCCCTTCTTCCAGCCTCTGCTAATCATCATTCTACTTTCTGTTTCCCTGAATTTGACTATTTTAGATTCCACATACAAATGAGGTCATGGAGTATTTGTCTTCTGTGTGTGGCTTACTTCACTTAGCATAACGCCCTCCATTCCATCCATGTTATCACAAAGAGAAGAATCTCCTGCTTTTTAAAGGCTGAATAATATTCCATTGTGTTTGTGTGTGTATCACATTTTCTTTATCCATTCATCTTTCAATGGATATTTAGGTTGTTTCATAATGTAGCTATTGTCAATAATTCTGCAATGGATAAAAATGATGCAGGTTTCTCTTTGAGATCCTGATTTCAGTTCCTTCATATATATGCAGAAGTGGGATTACTGGATCATATGGTAGTTCTATTTTTAATTTTTTAAGAAACCTCTATAATGTTGTCCATAATGGCTGTACCAGTTTACATTTCCACACCAACAGTGTACAAAGGCTCCCTTTTCTCCACACCTTTGGCAAAGTTTATCTTTTTTTCTTTCTAAAATAATAGCCATGCTATCAGGTGTGAGGTGATACCTCATTGTGGTTTTGATTTGCATTTTTCTGATGACTGGTGACATTGAGCACCTTTTGATAGACTTCTTGGCCATTTGTATGTCTTCTCTGGAGAAATGTTAATTCAGGTCCTTTGAGCATTTTTTAAAATTGGATCATCATCACCATTTGCTATTGAGTTGTATGAGTTCCTTATATATTTTGAAAATTAATTCTTATCAGATATATGGTTTGCAAATATTTCTTCCATTCTGTAGGTTTTGCCTTTTCGTTTTGTTGATTGTTTGCTTTGCTTTGCAGAATCTTCTTAGTTTGAGATGTGGGTGAAGTCTGAGTTTAAGTGAGAGTTGAAACCATGAGGATGAATGAGTGTCTTAAGGGAGAAAGCTGACAGAGAACCTCATAGGCTTGGGTCGGTGGTGTGCCGAGACTCTCCGAGAAGAAAATAGTCCTAGTATCCAGCATCTGCTCATTGCACTGTGTAAATACTCCCATCATGGCTGGTGTTACTGGGTCGCAAAATTCACAAAAATTTAACAATTGACTCCTTGTGAGCTGGTATGAGTTGTTTTCAGCATACCACTGCTGTGGTATATTCATATTTAGGGCACATATGGAGGAAAAGGTACTGTCAAATGAGGTAACAAAATGGCTAGACAGGCATTAGGACCAGGATAGTGAATTATCATGAAGAAAATCATAAAGAATTTTAAGAGGATGATTTAGCCTTTCTCTCCTTTATTGCAAATTTACATCGAATATTAACAGCAGAACTATGCTTCCTAGAAAAACGAATCTACTATTTGTTTCTCCCAACATTCTATTACTTTTATTTTCAACTCTATGCCTTTGTTATTAGTAACAAAACAAAAAACAATGACGTTGTTTTCAAATAGTTTTTAAATAACTAAAATTTCTGGAGTGATTACTATGTGCTAAAATGCTTTACATAAATTATTTCACTCATTCGCCACAATAACACTACTGTTGACAGATTATTATTATCCCAAATTTATAGCTGAAGATAGTGGGCTACAGAGAGCTTATATAATATGCATAGGTCCTCCCTGTTGGTTATTGACAGAATCAAGACTCATGAACGTCCGTTTGACTCAAACTCAAATGCCTACAGAAGTGAGAGAGGTAATTACTGAGTGGACTTGGCCAGCTGCAAGTGCCACTCTGTTCTCACAGAATGTTGCTGTGCAGCAATAAAAGCTCTGAATCACAGAACTTAACGTTTTTCAAGGGAAGCCAGAAATCCAGATTTAAATGTGAATTCTCCATTTTTTAAAATGTTGCTCAAATTTTTATTACTTAAACATCATGGTGGCCAAAAAGCTATGAGTATATGCCATCAGATTAAATTCCGTACTATATTGCTTGTGCCAACCAGCTTTTCAAGAACAGTGGAGACGGCAAGAGGAATGAGGATGGAGGAAACCTCACAGATACTAAATACGTCATGTGAAGTATTTTCAAAAGTCCAAAAGAGAATTTCCATGCAAATTGTTTAAAGTGCATACTATGTGTAAAGTAGTACACTTATTATTATCTTTTTCCGTGAATGTGACATAAGCAGAAATGCTCTTATATCCATTATCTACCATTTTTGAATTGATTTCAGTTCTTTTCAATAAATATTTATGAAACATTACCCATTTAAATCTGTGCCTTGAACTAGGTGGTGTCTGTCATTTGCTTGCTACTAATTTTCTTGACATTCCATCAACTTTCCTCATTTCTTTCCTGCCCTTGGAGTGTCAGTCAAGGTCTGTTAGAAGGTCTCTTCTGTAATTTCTCTTTGGATGTAAGCCGTGTTTGTCCTGGTTTATAGGATGTCTGGGTTCTGTCAGGGAGAGATGGTGGAAAGTAATCTGGGGTCAGTTTATAAAGGGCCACACTGAGGAATCTGGGTAGTGAGGAGCCATTTAAGGATTTTAAGCAAAGGAGAAGCATAGTAACAGCTATACTTAAAGAGGTGACTCTGGGTCACTTTGTAAAATACAATGAACTGTAGACAAGGCTGAAGGCAGAGAGCCCATTTCTGAGGCTGTGATAGTAGTTCAGGGGGAGATAATAAAACCCAGCAGAAATAATAGCAAATAAGGTCAAGATCCAAGAGAGATATATATATTTATAGTGGAACCAACATACTTATTGGATATGGGAAATGAGGGTTATAATCCAACACTACTGTTAGGGACTGAATGTTTGTGTCCCCTGCCCCCTGAATTTATATGTTGAAGCTCTAACCTCCAGTGCTTTGGGGAGGTAATTACGGTTCGATGAATTCATGAGGGTGGGAGCCAGGTTTGCTGGGATTATTGCCCTTGTAAGAAGAGACACCAGAGAGCTTGCTCTCTCTATTGTGTGCATGCACTGAGTAAAGGCCATGGGAGAACACAGCTAGGAGGCAGTTATCTGCAAGCCAGGAAAAGAGCTGTCACCAGAACCAAACCATGCTGCCACCCTGATCTCAGATCTCCAGCCTCCAGCACTGTGAAAATAAGCATTTGTTGTTTAAGCCACCCATTCTATGATTTTATTATGGCAGCCAGAACAGACTGATACAACTCCTTTATTTTATTGCACAAATTGTTCCAACTTTGGCCATTAATGATTGGCTCTCATGTTTTTTGACATACCCCCAACATTGTTGGTTTTAAATATATGTATATATTTCTCTACTTTCTGGTATTACAAGATATTCCAGACTCATGAACTATTGTTTTAAGGAGCCCTTGTTCTTCTTATTGGACAACGGATTAGAAACCAGTATCTGGGCATTAGATGTACTCATTTCTATGGGGGTGTCATTGCTTCAGGTCCTCTTAGCTGACAGCAAGGAAATATGTGTATATAGTAACTGTGTATATGTACCCATGTGTGTATATATGTGTAACTGTATATATATTTATATATGTAACTATATGTATCTACATTAAGCTAAACATGAGTTCATACTGATGTCTACAACTCTAATCTATTAGATCATTCAGCCTTCTTTCCTCGTTTATCTGCAGACTCCCACTACAGCAGTGAGAAATCTGGCTTCCACCGTCTACAGCCTTTCACTTAATTGTTCAATCCCAGTATACATGCGTAGCAGTATCAGAATTATGAACCTCTGCTCCCATGGGAAGCAACTTTATCAACTAGAGTACAATGTTTATGTGCAGTTTCTTTTCCTTTCAGTCTTACAGACTCATTTTCAAAGTTACTCATTTCCAAAGTTACTTAGGTCAGCACCTTCCCCCACATCCCCTTCAGTGAAGTTGTTTCATACATTTGTAATGGAGTTCAAGTCTCTTCTCACAGGTTGCATTCCTTTCTGGGGTCACGGAACCTCCAAAATATTTTTTCCTACATTAAGGTTTACTCTTTATGTTCTGATGTGGTATGGGTTTTAACAAATGCATAATTTCATGTATCCATCATTAATATATCAAAAACAATAGTTTCACCACCCTAAAGCATCCCCTGTAATTTATCTATTCAAACTTACCACCTATGCCCCTCCCTCCTGGGAATTACTGATATTTTTCACTGTATTATAGTTGTGCCTTTTCCAGAATGCCATGTAATTGGAGTCATACAGCACATAGCCTTTCTAAATGACTCTTTCATTTAGTATATGCACTTAAGATCCATCCATGTCTTTTGTGGTTCATTTTCTTTTAATGCTGAACAATATTCAATTGTTTGGATGTACCACAGTTTATTTATACATTCCCTATTGAATGACATATTGGTTGTTTCCAATTTTTGGCAGTTTTGAATAAGGCATCTATAAACATTAGTGTGCAGATTTTGTGTGGATATAAGTTTTCAAATCATGTAGGTAAATACTTAGTAGAATGATTATTGGATGACATGGCAAGATTGTTTAGCTTTGTGAGAAACTGCCAACTGTCTTCCAAAGTGGCTGTACCAGTTTACATTCCCACAAGCAAATAATATTTCCCATTTCTTCAGATCCATGTCACAATTTGGTATTGCCCATTAAAAATAATGAGCCATTCCCATCAGTATTTAGCAGTTATTTTAACTTTTAAAGTAATAGTTACAATAAATAGAAACAATACACATTTTAAAGGCTGGCAAATCCTTGCATTCCCGTTAATCAGATGTTGGGTTATTTTCTGAGTTGAAAGTCATCATCGATACATTTAATTTTACAGAACTTTACAAAGATTAATTAAATACACTTATGTTGGAGGGATGAGTAATATAAATAATCCAAAGGCGGATCATCTAAATATGAATTGTGTTAGCCTTTTGAATGCATTTTATGATCTATTTTGTAATGGCAAATTTACCATCATAATTATGTTATGTTTAAGAGTCATCATAGCTTTATATTGCCAAAACAGCTAGTGGGAAGAGGTTCAATTTTTATTATGAGTTTCTTAATCTATACTAATTAGTTTGCATGAGTAATTAATTTTCTATATTTATCTTTAACTTTCTGATTTGACATCGTGTAGCTTCAAGTTTAGGGAAAATTACCATAGTTTTTTTTTTACGTTCTTTCCACACATCAGCTAACAGTAGGAGATGGAGTGATGGTTCTAGGAACTACCTTGGATTAGATAGCTCCAAAGATATTACAGTATGTAAGAGGTAAGAGTTGACTACATTGGATTTCTTATGGAAATACACTAATGAAAAGTTAAAACTGAACTAGATGCTGAAGAACTTAAATTCTTATTGTACAAACATACTGGTGACTTGAAAGAGCTACCTCTGTTTAGGATACAAATAATTCTACAATATACTGCTTTAATCCAAGTTGATGATGTTTTGACCTCAATAATTCATTATAATTGTTTCTATAGTCTTAAAATATAGGATAGTAGAAATTTAAGATTCTTTTGAATATTCTATATCTATGTATTTGGTAATTTTTGTGAAAATAAAATTGTTCCTGATGTAACAATTTTCATTGTTATACAATGTAAACTTCAAAAGAATAGGAAAATAATATAAATATTCCCCTGTATTTAGCTCTACTCATTTGGAAAAGAAAATTAGATATTAAAGTTGGAGAGCCCCAGATGATCCATTAGAAATTGAAAATTGATTTTAACTTATCTTATGCTGTTATTTATGGTGTATTATTTCTGCTTCAGCTCAGTCCCTTATCCCTACTTCATTATATTGCTGTTCTTTATGAGAAAGGTATGATTTAAATAATGGCAATTTACTGATGATGTGTGGGTTGCCTGCACCTCTTGGCCTAACTACTAAGTGTTGTTCTACAACATCCAGAAGTGGTGGCAAATAATATGAAATGCATATTTTGAATAAATGCTGTACATGAGGTGGCAATATACATAGAGCAGAAAGCATTAATTAGAGTGAGAAGCAGCTAGCAAAATGCTAACTTGTCATGTAAGGTGAGCCAAATGCTTACTGGGTGCCCACAAGGCTCTTGACATTATGGTCTGCTTTGCCATGCCTGTTGTCTTCCCCATATTCCCAAGCCAAACACTGAAAACAGCCACAAATAGTATAACCCATTCTTCCAGTTTAGAAACTCCTCAACATTTTTTAACAGCAGCCAGTTGATAAACTCTTTGTCTGCATTAGAAATTCACGTGAATTTAAAACCACATTCTAACACAGACAGTCCTGACAACAATCCCATGAGTCTAGGGAACTAATGATACTTTTACTGGTCCTTGAAACTTTGTTCCTGATTGCATTCTTTCTGTGGAAGGACTGTAGGAGCAATAATCAAATGCCATTAGTTACCTAGTACTTATCAGGCAGGGAAAAAATGTACATAGGTCAATGTGCTAAGAAAACCTTTCATGACTAATGAGTAAAAAATGTCATCTTGAAACTGCTCAGCAGTTTTCCTAACAGACCAAACTTGCACTATATCCTGAGAATGGATGTAGGTGTCTAAACGTAAGAAATGAAACCACATAGGTACTGAAAGAAAACATGGGTAAATTGCTCTTTAACATGGGTGTAAGGAAAGGGTTTCTATGACTCAAAATTCCAGAAGTAATAATAAGAAACTATTAATAACTTTGACTACACAAAATGAAATTTTTTCCATCACCAAGAACACCATAAATAGAGAGAAAAGGCATACGAAAAACTGGGTGAAAACGTTCACAACACACATGACAGAGAAAGGGGTAATATTTGTAGCATAAAGAATTCCTAAAAATTCCATAAAAAATTCCTAAAAGAATTCCTAAAAATAGAGGGTGTGCGTTTTCTTTTTTAACATCTTTATTGGAGAATAATTGCTTTACAATGGTGTTTTAGTTTCTGCTTTATAACAAAGTGAATCAGCTATACATATACATATATTCCCATATCTCCTCCCTCTTGTGTCTCCCTCCCACCCTCCCTATCCCACCCCTCTAGGTGGTCATAAAGCACTGAGCTGATCTCCCTGTGCTATGCAGCTGCTTCCCACTAGCTATCTATTGTACATTTGGTAATGTATATATGTCCATGCCACTCTCTCACTTCATCCCATCTTACCCTTCCCCCTCCCCGTGTCCTCAAGTCCATTCTCTATGTCTGCATCTTTATTCCTGTCCTGCCCCTAGGTTCTTCAGAAGCATTTTTCTTTTTAGATTCCATATATATGTGTTAGCATACGGTATTTGTTTTTCTCTTTCTGACTTACTTCACTCTGTATGACAGTCTCTATGTCCATCCACCTCGCTACAAATAACTCAATTTCATTTCTTTTTATGGCTGAGTAATATTCCATTGTATATATGTGCCACGTCTTCTTTATCCATTCATCTGTCAATGGACACTTAGGATGCTTCCATGTCCTGGCTATTGTAAATAGGGAGGGTGTACTTTTTACATGGTTTACCCCAAAGGTAACATCTTGCAAAACTATAGTAAAATATCACAACCAGGATATTGACACTGATACAATATACTGATCCTATTCAGATTTCACCAGTTCTACTTGTACTCATTTGTGCCATTATTTTTTTTAACGGAGAACTAAAGAAAAATGAAATTTTTGAGTCTCAGTCTCCTCCTCTATAAAATGGGGAGTGATAATATAAACCTTGCTAGGCTCTTGTAGGGATTAAATGAGCTAATCACGTAGCATGCTTACCACAGTTTTGGCACATAGTGACCATTAAAATATCCCCTCTTCCATCCATCATCATCATGATCCAACCCTCTGTTCTTATTCCCCTCCCAGCCCTGTGCTTAACTCCCTCCTATTTTTTATTTCACCAAGCTCTGTCCTATTCCTTACCTCCCTGCAGAAGCCTAAATCTCCACTCCTTACTCTTTTTTGTGGTACCCAATATGTTCCAATGGTCCCTTCCTGTCTGGGACCCCCAGATGAACTAGAATTGCGGGAGGCTATTCACACTCAAAAAGTAAAGGGAGCTGGAGAAGGTGAACCCTCATTGTGCTAAAATCGTAGCAGAGGAAGATGTGTATCTTTCATCCTTATTTTGAAGTTCTGTAGATGTTTCATGAGAAATACGTTGGTCAATGGAGGTTAGGACATATGATACTGTACTATTAGAATGATAATACATGTGGGCTAAGTAGAGTAGGCTTTTGAAGTGCTGCTCGAGATCCATTTATTATATTCATTGTAACAACAAATGTTAATTCAGCACTTCCTGTGTGTTCATTGTATATGGACTTGATAGACACTGTTATGTATATACTGCTCATAGTTATATAGACATTATCTAGTGTTATACTGATATTGCTGTATAGATACAGAGTAAACAGTGATTCAAGACAGCTTCTTAGAAGAAAGGCAGGCAAATGATTAGCAATAGTTGTAATAAAGTGAGTAAAAGAAGTCCCTGCCCTCAGGAAGCTTCCATCTTAGTTTTTATTTGAAATAGTGTTCTGGGGTGTAAACAACTGCTTAAACCTTCAAAACACAACCCCCTCGTACCCCTTGGAATACCCTTGCCTTAAAGGAACTGTCATAGGCAGGTTTGGATGATAAAGAAAAATCAACTTGGCATATGATACCCAGGGAAATATGGGAAAAACGAGAAGTCCTTTCTTTAAAAGGAAACTAGAATTAGAACAGGGAACAGAAATATTCTAGGATGGTGAAGCCCAAGTAAGGGAAAGCCCTCAAACATAGCTTAATGCCAAAGGCCCAAGTCAGTTTGCCAGTATCCAAACTGATGCTGGATATGTGACCTAAGAGTCAGCTCTTTGTGGTAGTGGTGATGGGAGGGCGCTCTGGGTAATTCAAGGTAGCTACTGGCTCATTTGGAAAAATGCATGTACCAGAAAGTGGGTCTAAGTCAAAAGCTATCGAGAGAAGAAAGGGAGAAGACAGAATTCCTAGTAGACTTCAGGCAGATTGTAGCAGAGTTTGTGAGAGAGTTACACCAAAAGTCATTTCAGCTTTATAAGAGACCCCTTACCCTAAGAGAATAAAATAGTTATTAAAAGGGAGAAACTCAACCTGGGATGGGAGGAATTTAGGGTAGATTATCCAGAAGAACAAGAAAGCTAAGGCTAAGGTGTTTGGAGGGATTTATGGACCAAAGGGGACTATTTAAACCTAGGCAAAACTAACCCAATGAACTCGGCTTAATTAATTCATGCATTTAGAGTTTTATTCTTTATTATGTGCAACAAACTGTGTTAAACACTGAGAGGTATACATATAAGTAAAACATAATCCCTATCCTTATTTCTTACCTTATTAATGAACTACTTCCTATCTTTGTAATGATGTTGCAATTGTTATCTAAATAAAACTGAACTAGAGCAAAGGGAAGAAGCATTGAAGAAAAGCAAGGACACCCTGTAGAAGGAAAAATAACTTTGATTTTACCCTTGGGTGAAGGCACTGAATGGAGAATGTGAATTATATTTTAGTAAAGATATCATCATTTCTAATACCTGTTCTTTAAATACTTCTGAGAGCACAGTTTTCCGCGCTGAATCGGCAACTGCATTGTTAAGCCATGACGCACAAGTTGTGGTGCCTTCCTGTGCTGTGCTCTGGTTTAGCTCAGTGGTTGCTTTGATCAGAAAATTATTCATCAATTTCTAAAAGCCACACAGGGGCTTAGCATTTAAAACCTCCTAGAACAGCAGACTGTTTAGCTGGAATGGTATAAACTGGAACAAAAGGCAGCCACTCTTCCTGGCTGCCTTGGTGTTGGCTCATTGGATTCCATGGTTCAGTGACTCTTATCTGAACAGTATGAAACTTTATCACAAAGAGTTTTATTCTGCTTTAAACCTGCAGATGAAAAGTAATTTAGTTCATATGCTGCAGTGATGCAAATCAAAACCCATAACATTTTTATTAATTGCTGAAAGCAGACAGGGTTTCAGAAGCACAAAAGTACCAGCATAGAACTATAGAAACAAAATAAATCTGAAGACAAGGTCTGGAAAGGTGCCCAGTGTTTTGGAAGTGAAGGGTCTGCTTATATATGATTTTACAAGTGTAATTTTGCTGATGCAAAATCAGTACAAGTAATTTAAGTTTTAAAAATTCTTTGGCATAAACTAAAGCTTCTTAATTCAAATCTTGACATTAAGCAGCTTTTAACTTATGTTTCACTTACAGTGAAAACTGATTTTATTCCTGCTCAGCCCATGTTCCTACCTGCTGTCATTTTGGACACAATTTCACTGTAGTCCCTAAAGTCTTCCCTCATAATAAACAAGTACCTTCCCAGATAGCTAAGGTCTAAGGCACTGTCTACTCTGTTTGTAGAAAATAAACAGTGCCTACCTAGCACAGTAGTCAGTGTGAACAACTCAAATAATCATAAAAGAACTGAAATTTCAACCCTGACTTTTACTGCTCAAAAGAAGGGAAATGGATAAAAATAAAAATCTTTGCCAGTGCAGCAAGTCAGAGATCGTTATTTATGTCACACACATATACACACACACACACCACACCACACACACATCAAATGAACACAATGAAAGTGCTTGTAGTTTTCCATCAATTCAGTGATGATAACAGTGACATTCAGCACCATGTGACTCAAGGACTTAGTTGTATTTGCAAAATTATTAGTTGTTTCTATGTAATCTTAACTTATCCAGATTAAAAGTGGGAGTTTTTATAGCAAGTATTCTATTCTACACAGTATCTATAGGATTGGCTAGGTGTTTTCTTTCTTACTTTGAGGTGCTTTCACATCACATCCATCCAATATAGTGGGTTGTATGTCAAAAGTCCTCAAAAGAATCATCTGAGGAACTTGTTAAACTATTGCTCAAGCCCAGTTTCCAGATATTTGATTCAGGAATCTGAATGTTTCCAATACGTTGACGAAGTGATTCTAATGTATGTCATTTGCAAACCACATTTTGAAAGACTGTCTAAAATTTCAGGTTTAAAAATGCGGCTTCACACCTATTAGGATGGCTACTATAAAAAAATGAAAGAAAGAAAATAACACGTGTTGATGAAGATGTGGAGAAATTGGAACCCTGGTGCACTGTTGATGGGAATGTAAAATGGTTTGGGAAACAGTATGGCGGTTACCTAAAAAATTAAAAATAGAATTAACCATATGATCCGGCAATTCCTCTTTTGGGTATATATTCAGAAGAATTGAAAGTAGAGTCTTAAAGAGATATCTGTACACCTGGGTTCATAGTAGCATTATTCACAGTAGCCAAAAGGTGGAAGCAACTCCAGTATCTATTGACCATGAAATGGATGAATGGATACACAAACCGTGGTATATACGTACAATGAAATATTATTCAGTCTTAAAAAGAAAGGGAATTCTGACACATGCTACAACTTAGATGAGCCTTGAGGACATTATGCTAAGTAAAACAAGCCACACAAATGGAAAAATACTATATGATCCCACTGATTTGAGCAACCTAAAGTAGTCAGATTCATAGAGACAGAAAGTAGAATGGTGGTTGCCAGGATCTGGTTGGCAGAGGAATGGGGAGTTGTTGTTTATTGGGTATAGAGTTTCAGTTTTACAGATTAAAAGAGTTCTGGAGATTGGTTGTGCAATGATGTGAATGTACTTGGCACTACTAAAGTATACACATAAAAGCGGTTAAGATGGTACATTTTCTCTTGTGTTGGCTGTGAAGGGAAAGTGGAGATGGACAGCAGTTTGAAGGAGAACAAAGATAAAAAGATTCCTTTTTTGAATGGAAGTGTCTTGAAAAAGACTAAACTGAAGGAAAGGACTCAATGAAGGGAGAAATGTTGACAATGCAAGGGAATTAAATATAATTTAACATATGTAAAATACATGTGTAATTCACAAATAAAACTTGGCACCTAGTAGGTTTGCAATACTCTTAATCTTTCCATGTATACTTTGCATCAGAGAGTGAATGAGGTAAAATGTCTGAGGGACTCTAACTTTCCATAATTCCAAGACATAAGGAAAGTGGGTAGGTATCATAGTTAAAATCCTACTTATCCGACTGGAACTGTGCTAGCATCGAAATGCTGAATATTTTATCATCAGTTTCAGAAATGCCAAATGGAGAAGGAAGTTCACTTCATTGTTCTTGCACTGCACACTCCTATTCATAAAATGAGTTGATTATATTGATTCTTTGAACAAAATGGCGACTAATACTTCTTAACATTCTAATCTTGGCAATCCTATTGCACTGTTGAGGATAGAGAATACAAATTCCAATATTGGGACCTAGATTTAATTCTGTCTCTTCCAGAGCTTAGAAATAGTCTAGTACTGAAGCTTACAGATCCTGGCATTCCCTTCTCCAAATGGAACAGCCTAGCTCTGGGCTGCTCTGGGCTCTAGGGAGGTGAGGTCACCTCGTGCTGAGGTGCTTCTCTGCCAACACAAAGCAGGACTAAAACATCCATTTTTAATCTGAATGGCCTGCCTCCCAGGTGTTTAGAGAAAATCTAAAGAGTATTCTATGCCTAGAGCACCAATGGAACACTGGGAAATAGATGCTATTTTCAGAGCGTCACATATTTCCACTAAAAACTTCAAAATATGCTTGACACAGGGCTGAGTAGTATTTGAAAGGTAGCAATTTAGAAATTTTAAGATTCCAAATAAGCCTCTTTTTGCACATATTTAAATTATTTAAACCATGCATGTATCTTTTTCCCATTATAATGTGTTCCACTTAATTTGCCATAGCTTACAGTTAACTGATCTACCCTCCTATATTTAATGGAAAACAACAGCAACAACTAACTTGTCAGTTGTTGGTTGAGGTGAGAAATCCCCAACAAGTCCTATGAATCATCAAGAGGACTAAAATTTCCTGACAGCTACATTGGTCTTTGCAAAAAGTCTAAACTCTCCACCCATCTGTTACTATAGAAGACTCTGACATATGGTCCTTGTGCTGCTTAATTACACATTTCTTTTCCACTCCAGTTAACTTATTTCACTTATTTGTCATTTCTAATATTTTAGCTAAAATTATGCCATTTTCTTCCTTTCAGTTTGACTGATAGCAAGAATTTTGATTGCCAGGAAAAAAATGATTCAGTCCTCTAAAATAAAAATGAGGATCTAATCAGCAAAAAGTCCTGAAAGAACATGGCATTCTATTTAGGAGATGATTGGCTGCCCATAAATGAGAGAGCGTGTGTGGGAAACTTCCTTAAGTCCCTGTTATTTGATTAACTTGTAAAGGCTAAGATCGACTGACAAATTCAATTATACATTCAAATTATATTTCTAAATTGGCTTAATTTTTTAAAGTGATGAATGAACCATAGGGGAAAAATTCCATTACAATGTGAATGAGAAGGAATAAGTCCTAACATTAATAGTATGCCAGTGCACAAAAGCTTCCCTGTTTCTCTTGATTAGCTGGATAGGTTTAATGAACAGAAATATCTGGTTTATAGGTCAACTGTGGTGTTTACTTTCTAAGAAGAGAAAGCTCTTTAGGATACAAAAGAGAAAAAACGTGATGATGTCCTTGGAAAAGTAATAAAAGTCCTCTTGGGCTGATTTTATCTTAGTAAAGCAGATCACAAATAAAGAAAACTATTTGCCTATAGATTGTCTTGAAAGGTACAGAATTTGCTAATGACTGCCTGGTAGGAGCAATTCAGGAAGAAGTCATTGCTGATTGCAAAAGACATTTCCGAGTTAGATTCTAATACAGTCACACAGTGATAAGTAATGTGTTGCTAAACATTTGCCCCCTCTGGAGACTTAATGTACCATAGTCAGAAAAAAAAAGAGAAATACTTTCCATATAGTCTCCTATTAAAGTTTGAACCATTGTCAGCACTTGAATATAGTAAATTCCAGTTTTATGGAATAGGTTGAAACCAAGACTATTACATAAAAATTGATTTTGACACAAAATGGATATTAGCAATTTATCCTAAGAATGCTATTGAAAAAAAGTCTATTTGACTAATGAAGGATGATAAAGCATACTACTATTTCTCCTTTTTCCTTCTATACTGATAAATAAGCACACACACAAAACAATACAATTACATTTAAACTCATAAGTATTATTTAAATCTTCTTTACAACAGTCATTTTTGCTCATCAAAAATGGCATGTTCAATTGAATTTTTACTCTATTAACAAATATTATCGATTGCAGCTTATTATTTTTTATTCTTTAAATTTTACCTGCAAAATTTAGATTATTTAAATTGACTCAGAGAGAGAGCACTGCCCAACGAGCCGCCTTGTAAAGGTAGTTGTGAAGACTGGCAGGATAAAATGTTTGGAACTTTTTTGAGTTTCTTGCATAAACTTCACTTTTGAGCACTTATTTTCTGCTAGGATAAGTTGCAGATGAGGAAACAGAGGCTCAGAGAAATTAAACACACGTGCAGAATCATACAGCAAGTTGGAGTTTGAGTGCTAGATGGTATAGTTGCAAAGTTTATGAATTTTCTCAAAGTACTTGATATATTAAAAGACAGTGAGCAAAAAGTATACACAAAAGTTCATAGCTGCAGTATTCATAGTAGTCAAAAAGTAGGACCGCCCAAATGTCCATCAACTGATGAATGAATAAATGAAATGTGGCACATTCTACAATGGAACATATTTGACAATAAAAAAGAAGTAAAGATGCATGCTACAACATGGATGAACCTTGAAAACTTTATGCTAAGAAGAATAAGTCACAAAAGACCACATATTGTATGATTACACTTAGGTCAAATATCCAGAATAGGCAAATCTATAGAGATAGGATGCAGATTTATGGTTTCCAGGGACTGGGGGAGGCTGGGAAGGGCACTGCTACTGGGCACAGGCCTCTATTTGGAATGATAGCGAAGTTCTAAACTTAGATTATTGTTACGGTTGCACAACTGTGATTATACCAAAAGTCGCTGAACTGTACGCTTGAAATGGATGAATTTCCTGGTATATGAATTATGTCTCGATAAGTTGTTAAAAAGAATTTGGTTATTGAATGTCACAATGATCCCATGCTTTTTCTTCATTTTACAATATTAGGTGGATGTGTCCTTAGAGATAAAATCATGTAACTCCGAGATCATTTGTGAATATGCCTGGAAATCACACCTCTCCTAGAATTCTGAACAATCAGCATCCCTCCTCTTTCCCCTTTACTCTTTCATTTTACAGAAAAAATCCCAAGTTGACCCTCCTCCAGGAGAGCAGGCAGAGAGTGTGCTCCACTAACAGCCAGAATAGGAGTGTGCTAATGGATGCTTATGAATCCGAGAACACACAATTAATGCATAAATATAGGCTTTTTAAATTTTATTTATTTATTTAAAAAAATTTTTTTTGGCTGTGTTGTGTCTTCGTTGCTGTGCGCGGGCTTTCTCTAGTTGGGGCCTGCGGGGGCTGCTCTTCATTGCGGTGCGCGGACTTTTTATTGTCGTGGCTTCTCTTGTTGCGGAGCGTGGGCTCTATGTGTGTGGGCTTCAGTGTTGTGGCACATAGGCTCAGTAGTTGTGGCTCGCAGGCTCTAGAGTGCAGGCTCAGAAGTTGTGGCGCATGGGCTTAGTTGCTCTGCGGCATGTGGGATCTTCCTGGGCCAGGGATTGAACCCGTGTTCCCTGCGTTGGCAGGCGGATTTTTAACCACTGTGCCACCAGGGAAGTCCCCAATATAGGCTTTTAATGGTAGAATTCCAGTCATCTTGGTGAGAGAGATATACTTTTTAAAATGATGTGGCTGAATTAGTATTATTCCTTTCAAAGTAGTTACCAAGGGTGGATCTCTATGCTCTAAATATGGTTATTGACTTAAATGCTTATTTTTATTACAGTGATTGTTATTGTCACTCTGGAGTTGTTTTAGAAGGTTTTGATACTTTCTCTTGAATACTAGCAATAACTAATTCTTTGGGGCTGAATTTTATTTTTGAGATATGACAAAAGTTATTAGAATTCAAAGCAAATGAATATGACCAGTAATAACATGGGGCATTGAGTAATCCCACTGGGGTTCAAAAATCAATATCTATCTGGCTTCTCCAAAAGAAGAATTTCAAATTATTTTGAGTAATTGCTGTGCAATTCATTTGATATATTACATGTATTTGTTGGATCTCAATAATTTCCTTAAACACTGGGAAAATGTATTGTTATATAAGGTGACATCAATGAAGACTAATGAACATTTACTAGCACTACAATTTATAAAATGATTTTCATAATCTATCTCAAAAATTCTAAGAAAAGCTGCAAATTTTTTTTATCCTATTTTAATTGAATGTGAGGAAATTAAACAATAAGAAAGTGATAGAGCAGGGCTCAAAACTAGATGTGTATACAATAGTTCTAGACCTTTCTTTTTAATTAGGATGTTGTCTTGCACTGCAATTTTATAAGACAACACTTGTTTAGATACGCTCACACATATATGATGGCATTCACCCATTCATTCACTCACTCAAAAAACATTTGTTGAAGGCCTACTATGTGGCAGGCACTCTTTCAGGTGCTGGGAATATAGCAGAGAATAAAAACAACCAAAACTCCCTGCTGTCATGGAGTTTATCACATAGCAGAGAAGATGACCGTCAGATAAACGAGCAAAATATATAGTATGTTAGATGGTACAAGTGCTATGGAGAAAAAGAAAGCAAGAGGTGAGGGAGAAAGCCATGGGGGATAATCAGGGGGAGAAAGTTCTAGGCAGAACTCTAGGAAGTTCTGGGAAGAGCCCAGGCTATGTCTGAAGACCGGAGTGTTCTTGGTGTATTCATGGAGAAGTGGTCAAGGAGGTAACAAGACCAGATGATGAAGGCAATGTAGACACTATATTGAATTTGGCTCTGGCTGTAGCTAAATGACATTGGGGAGCCACTGCAGACTTTCAAGGAAAGGAGTGATGTGATAAAACTCATGTTTTAGAAGGAGCACCATGCTGTTGTGTTTAGACTGAAGTGGGGCAGGGCATGTTTCCTAAGGATCCATCTCATTAGTCTAAGTTCACAACAGATATTCTCAGACTCTGCATTTTTATTGCTCCTCATGCCACAGCTTGGACCCAGGTGTCTCTTGCTTTGCCCATTCGGAAAGCTCCCCCCAGCTTCCCTACTGTAGGGAATAGTATAAAAATGGTTGTATAGGAACTCAAAGGTGGAAACTACTCTATCATTCCTGTATATGGTGGGTACAGCAGATATGAGCAGAAGTCAAAATAATGTCTGTTACTTATACTATGTCCTGGACCTTGAACTCTGGTTACAAAGCAAGATGAAATCTTAATTATACAGGTCTCTACATTCTTTTAGCATTTTAATGTTACCTCTATATTTGTGTTTTAAAAACATAACCTTTTTTTGTCAATAGACCTCAGATCCCTGGTTTCAGAGCCTATTGCCATGAAAAGAGGGAACAAAGAGAAACTTTATCAAGCTGATAGGAAAATACCAAGGAATTGTTCAAACAAGGGACCTACTTGTAGACATTGCTCTTATTTTGGGGAAAAAAAGTCTATAGTGGAATTGTTTTAGGGCACATCTCCTTTAACAACTGTATTTCCTTAACCTAGCCAAATATGTAGCTCTAGAACAACAGGTTTAACCAGAATCTAGATGTTATACTTTGCCTTTGGTTCATGTATGTTGGTGGGGGAGTGGTGTGGAATGCAGAAGAGAGAAAGGGAAGGAAGCCAGGTGGCAGCTTTGTGAAGTTTGCTGGAAGCAGTGACAAGGGGCAGGGATTGATGAGGACGGGCTGTAGCCCGTATAGGCCACTAGGAATATGCGTTGTGACTTGATTCTCTCAACAGGTGTTGCTCAATGGCTCTTACCTGGTCATACCGCCGGCTGCCTTGGGTGGGACCATGGCCACCATGGTGTCAAAATGGCCTGATTTAGGAAGGGGCACATTTAAGGCCTCTTCTTGGATACTTCCTAGATTTGCCTACAGAGTAGTTGTGGTGGGGGAAGCGGGGGTCATGGCAGTAGAAGCTGATCACGGCTCAAGAGGGACCCTCCAGCTCTGGCAGCACAGGGAAGGGAAGGGGGAGGGGATGTGAAGACAGCAGGACGGAGGGAGAGTGGGCAACGAGGTGGTGGAGCCGCCCTTTGACCTTTCATCTCCTGCCCCACCCCCTTCCTCAAAGAGGTGGGCAGGCATCTATGTTTGGGATGGCGGGCCAGGTGACTCCCCCCAGCCCTCTACCCTGCCCCAAGGCTGTGGCACCTTGTTCTGGAGCGTGGAGAGACTCTACAGCTGATTCTCACTCTTCAAAGCTTAAAATTAGGGAAAGTAGCAAGTGTGACCTGGTAAGGAGAAAAGAAAATGGAAAATGTGCTCTAGAGGGCTCCAGTGGTGAAGAGCACAGGGCATACCAGAATGAAATCCACTTTTTCACGGCATTTGCAGGAATTGGATGGCATTAACAGGGTTAAACTGCCTAATGAATTCTGCATCCTGGACGCTCAGCACTCTGAACCGTTCTGATTTGTCAAGGCTCCTGGGATGGCTGGCTGGCAATGCTCCTCTGACATGAATAAATGTCTCCTGCCACTACTGGGTTCTGGCTCTCCCTGCTTAAATGAGGAGCCTCCCATTACTCAGTCAGGCATACCTGCTTCCTACTTCGGAGCCTCCATTTCTTGGAAATAACCTGTCAGGTCCCATCTGCTTCATGAAGCTGCCAGCCCCCTGAGAGGAGGACCTTCACTCTGCTCTCCTGTCAGATGCTGGAAACCCAGAAGGGAATAATCCTTCCAATCTGCCAGAAATGGCTTTTGTGATATCAAGGCCTGCCTCAGGGAACCACAATATTCTATACTCAGATGAAAAGTAGATTTGGAAGTACACCACTTTCTTTCTTGGGTGGCTTGCAAAACTTCTTCTCACCTTTGTTTGTAGGGAGAATTGCAAGGCCTTTAAATTTATAGCCATTAATAAGCAGGAGTCTGCCTAACACAAATATTGTTTTCCTATATCAGGCAGGTGTGGAGAAAGCTGCAGAATAGACAAAAGTCTTTTCACCAGTGAAAAATGAACATTAAACTTGCACGTCAGCTCCAAGCATGAAGTGGATTATAGCAGGTGCAATTAATTGCCATTACGTTTATTGGAACCTTGAAAACAATTAACAAATGTCCTAGTTGATATGACAGATTCATTAATCATTTAATATATTCCTGCAAATTGATTTATCAGTCAAATAGCTACCTCTGGTTGAATAACTCATGACTGTCTTATGGCTCTATTCATAACTCTGGTCTGTTTTTTAAAGGAAACCAAAAGGCTTTCGCTTAATTGAGATCCCTCAGTTTCAGTAGTTATATAGATTACACCTCAGTCTCTTGAAGTTAGAACCACCACAGCAATAAGAGGGATTCACAAAGCAGACATTTGAAAGGGCTGGAAACAACATGTCAGGGTCAGGTATACATTCTTCAGGGGAAGAAATTACACTGACAGAAAGGACTTATTCAAGGGACTGTCTTGAGGACAATGCAGCTGGGCCTCAGGAACAGCTAGACCTTGTCCAAGCCAATTTTAAAGTTGCTAACTGAGCGCAAAAAGGCTTCTTGGAGATATAAACTACTCAAGGTCACTTACTCATCCTCCTTATAACATCTCTGACAGATGACCAGACAACTTTTCCTTGAATTTCTACATTGATGGAGGGTTTGCTTGCATTATATTTTGGAATGGTTTTGATTATCAGAATTACTTTTTATTCAGAGTAAAATTTTGACTCCTAGCCCTGGAACTACACAGAGTAAACCTTACACCTCTTCCAGGTGACAGCCTTTCTAATATTTGAAGACAGCCGTCCTAACCTCTTGAGTTTATTAGGTTCAAGAATGTGATTTTTCATGTATGATGGGTCTAAAATCTCCTCTGTGTCTCCATCTTTTAGATGCATTTCCATTTCCTAAACTTTCACCTAGCACATGATGTTCAGATAAACAGTCTTTAATCTTTTGAAACCTCTGTTTTCTCATCTGTAAAATATATACTCTCTACCTCTTTGGGTTGTTGTAAAGCCTAGCAATGAAGAATATTTAATATCCATCCATTCATATACCTGGCACGAAAAAAGAAAAAAAAAAAAGGAATGATCACAATACTCCAAATGTGGAAGTATGAGTTCTAACCACCTCCATTGTTTGAAATTCTGAAATTAATGCAACTTAAGTCTGTTTTGTCTTTATTTGGAACCTTCAGCACATTGTTAACTCCTATTGGGCTGGTTGCCAACTAAAAATCTGTGAAGCATTTTCTAGTGATTTCTGCTAAACCATATACATCCTATCCCGTACTCTATTTGAGGCTATCCTTACAGGCTTTCTTAGGAGGGGACAAAGCTTAATGCCAGTTTATTATGGTGATTAAGAGAAAGAGTTTTCTGGATTTGAAAGTTTGCTCCTCTACTTAATAGCCATGACCAGATATAAGGAATTAAATCTTGCTGAGGCTCAATTTCCTTATCTATATAATAGGGATCACAATAACACCTATATCAGAGGATTGCTGTGAGGATTAAATGAGCTTTATAAGGTGTTTCTTTGGAGTGCTTGATACATAGGAATCACTGCATAAAATGTGCACTATTGTTATGATTTTAAATGTTCACTCTGTCATGTATCATATTGTTTTTTTCTCCTGTCTCTACTATTTCTTTATATAAAGCAGAGAGAAATATTTAAAAAATATAACTAAGATAAGAAACACTATAACTTAAGATCTAAGCCTCTTTTTTACTACCTACCATAATGAAACCTGATCTCTCAAGTTAGATGTAATGCTATTCTGTTTAACAAGTAGAGCTTCTTAAAATAAAACAAGGTGTAAAAAAACCTCCTTGTAATAAGTTCAGTCACCTTATTAATTTAATTTAGTTGAATTTAATTTAACTTTATTATTTTTCCGTTGGGAACTCATTATGTCCTAGGTAAAATGCTAGGGTCAAATGAAGATCTGGTGCCATGCAGTTGTGGTAGCCACATGGAGTGCCTCGATGCTCTTTGGCCACTCATTTATATTGACAGTTTTCTACCTGCTTCCACTAGTCCTTATTCCTGCATCCAGCTCCTTGAGTCTGAATTTTTTTGACCTTGTCAGTTTATTCATTTTGTTCTCCAGAATTTCCATATCTTCCAATACCTCTGCCTGGATCTCCTGCCATTTACCCTTTTCCTCAGGACTTTCACAGAGCAAAAAAAAAAAAAAAAAAAACTATCTCAGCTGCCTTAGAATAGGCTTCAGTCAGGATGGAAAATTGCTCAATAGCGTATAAGATATAACAACAGTTGTTAAGAGCTTAAGCCTTTTAATCAGACAGCCTTGAATTTGAATTAGAACTTCCCCACTTATTAGGGGTGACCTTGGTTAAGGACACACCTAAGCCTCTTTTTCTTATCTGTCAAATAGCGGTAATAGTATTTCCTAGATCTTAAGGGCTTGTTGTGATGATGAAGTGAAATAAAGCATTATTTCACTGTTTAGACAATTCTTGAGTTATTATTAGCTATTGTTCAATTAAATTAAAACGTATTGATGTCCCACTAAGTACTAGGTGCTGGACCACAGCAATGAACAAAACAAAAATGGCCCCTGCCCTCAGGAGCTCATGGATCAGTGGCCCTATCACCATCATGATCATCATCATCATTGCTGTAGTGGTCATCACTGGTCATCATCCTTAATCTCTCTGAAGACCAAATGGCCGTCAACAGTACACGTGGAAGGAATCTGCAGGTACCTTAATTTAGTGAGTCTGCATTCTTCCTTTGCTTCACAGTTTTTAATGCTATTTTTGACTTTTTTCTTACACATAATACCTGCTTAGTTAAGTTATTTCCATTAACTATTTTCCATCCCTCCTATTTTGAGCCTTGGTCATTGCGATCTCCATTAGGTATTCAAAATTTTAGGTTTAATAGTACATCTTATGACTTTACTGTGACTCTAAAGCTTATTTGTCCTTTTTTATTTCCCTTGAGAAATCTTTATATAGCTTTTGAAAATCAGTACATAATTTACCTGTTTCTAGTTGTCCAGTGCCTACATCTTTGTAGTTCCCCCAAAGTTACTGATAGCATCTCAGCAATCTTATTCACAAACTTTTCCAGTACCCCGGGATGCAATTTTTTACTAAGCAAGAGACTTGAATCCATGTAGAGTTTCTAGGTATTCTGTTCTCCACTTGGGGTTTAATTCTCTCTTACTAACATCCTCTCTCCTCATATCAGTCCGTGACAAATAAGATACGAACAAGAATGCAGCTGGGAATTTCTGCATTTTCTATGTCATCTGCTACCATTTGGTCAACGATCTTAACAGCAGATTATTCCTCTCTTATTTGTATCTTATTCTAAACATACTAAAAATCATTTTTACTATTCATTTTTAAAAGTCTTCACTTGCTGTACTTAATAATAACTAAAGTACTTCCAATCTTGTATATGTACTGCTTTCAGTGAGAACTCATAGAGAATGCTCTGCATCCAGATTCATTCATCTTCTAAGTTAACTCTTCCTACTATTATCAAATTTGGTTTTGTATGGTCAGGGTTTTGTTCTGGGGCGCATCCAGTTTCTTTCTGAGCAATATTTGTTTGAGAGATTTTGGCCATTGTCTCTGCTCTGTCTTTTAGCAGAAACATTTTTTAAGAGTACAGGACATATTTGTGACTAAATCAAGCATTTCTTTCCATGGCTGTTATAAACATTAAGATAATATCATCACATTTGCAGAGATTTGCCATGCTTCCATTTTGCTGTTAATTGGTTCTTCGTGGGTGGTCAGAATTCAGTGCAGATAACACTCCCCCTATTGCTTACTCTTTCTGCGGAGAGGCAAAATCATCAGGAAGATAATAAAGAATTTCTTAGATGCTCTGATTCTATCAGGATATAAGCCATAGTAGCTGTCCTAATAATGGAAGTCTGTCAGAATTAAGATATTTTGTCTCATAACTGGTATTAGGAGAATCTAACCATCTAACCAGGATTGTGGGGTCACTTATTTCTCAGTCTTTCTTTTGTTCTCGCTCTCGTCTTGTGTTCCCAATTGAATGGCGTCCATTATTCTCCCACAGTAAGATGATTATGGTCTCCCCTTATCATTATATATTGGTAATATACACTCTTCTTCTTCACTCTGCTTTTTTGGGGGACCAAATTAGCTTTCCATTGCTATTCACTAGCCATAAACCATTCTGGTCAGTTGTGGGTACCCGTGGGATTATACTTGTAATCCTGTGTTTAAATTTCAACTTACATTGTTTATTTAAAATCTGTGAATTGGAATATAGATATGATAGTCACAACATTTGTGACCAATGCTCTTTATTTCTTCTTTCTTCTCTCATTTTTTTCTAATGTTTTTCTAGGAAGTTGCTAACACAGTGTCCAATATATAGAATTAGTTCAATAAATGTTTGAATGAATATATTAATTTTTATGCTTCAATCTCTGACATATTTCTTATTGGTTTTACTTTAGGGAGGTGGTGAATTTTTCTCTCTCAAATTCCCTTCAATGCTTTAGTGAGCATCATCTCACAATATTCCTTTGGGACATCCTTACAATCCTCACAAATATTTTCCAGGAACTCCCATTTTGCTACCTGCAATCATGGTCCAGAAAAACAAATATACTGTTCACCAGCACCATATATATATATATATATATATATATATATATATATATATATATACACACACATATATATATATGTCAGTTCTTTGTTTCTCTCCCTTTTTTTTTTTTTTTTGTCCAGAGATTCTACTTTCAAATGGTAGAGATAAAAATTGCACTTATGGGCTCCAAAGCCTTTTTCTTTCCTATATGACACTGAATTTACTAAACATATATCCAGATCTGTTTTGGCATACTCCAGACTTACCCACAAACTATCAGAAGTAAATATTTGTTAGTAAATTTTATACTTCTTGGCAGGTTCTCAATTATGTCTCACATTTGTATTCTGGCAAGATAGCTTATCTCCTAACAGACATGTCAGAGCTAGTGTAGGGTTTTAGAAATGTATAATCTTCTAGTGTTTTTTATTTTTCTCTTGCTTATAGCACCACAGGTTAAGGTACAGTCAAATGCATGAATTAATATAGTTATTGAAACACCACATGAAAATCAAAGAAATGTGTGGGTTAAATAACTTAACAAAATAGAATTTTCTGCTATCCAGAGCCATAATAGGCAAACAACTTCCAAAGTTGCCCAAGAAAGGAAAGGAGGATAAGGAGTAATCAGTGCTCATGGTTCAAAAATTATGCTGATTCTTTGAAGTCTGGAAGAAATTTTCCCATACAGAAATTTTCCTTTCTTTTTCCTTTTTTCAGTTGTTCTCACTTTGGAGAGTTATACCTACCTTTGAAGGTTCCCACAGTCTTGAAGGATCATTGGTTTGTTCCAGAAAGCAGTTTTTGTCTTTTCATGACAATACATTTGTGAAAGGCTTATGACTTTCCTGACAGACATAGCACTGGCTGAATCTGAATTTAAGTACACCCAGTAGAATGATGGAAACAAGTAGTAATGCCCTTTTCTTGCATGCAACGTTTACCCTATTCAGCACATGAGCTCTAGATAACTTCTAACCCACAGAGCTTATTTTTAATTCATTTTTAAATAAAAATGTTATCATGTGAGTAAACCAGTAAGCCAAATTTAACTTTATGAAACCGTACATTTAAGGAATATATTCGATTTGGAAAATTACCCACATGGCATTGAAATAATCTCACTATATTTTCAATGCCATGTTTGCATTTTTAATGACTAAAGAGATTCTGATTGTCTTTGATATGTTGACCAATGTCAGAGCATTTGTGTGTCAGTTTAGCTGTTGAAATTTTACATTTTGCTGCTCCCAGAAAGCTAATAAGCATTGCTGATTTAACAGGAAACGGACAGTACTAGCATCAAGGCAGGTGAACTGGGAGTTTGATGAATATGGAAGTCAAAAAGGATCATGAGTCTATTTCTTACTCCTTCTATACATTTTCTTGGCTACAAACTGCCTTTTTCTGACACTTAAATTCTGTAATGTGTCTAAAGAAGTCCCACTGTGAAAGAAAATGAAAACAATGTTGGCAGGAATTTGCTGGCTCTTCATGTTAGCCACATATGAGATTCATGAAGACAATTTACAATGCTTACTAATCATTCAAGTCAACAGGAATGGTCCTTTTGTTGTTCATCCTTATATATTTAAGTGCAAATATGTCACACTCCAAAAATTTGAACTTTCATATCTATGATTTACAAGGTGAATATTTTCATAAAATTCAAAATATATTTTTTGTTTATCCATACAGAAAATAAATATTAAATATTCAGAAAGGATTCTAAAGCAGTTCAGAATGCTTTGTGTGTCTGAATTTGATATTTCATGGCATTTTCATCACGTATATTTGGTATATAGGTATATATACCTATATATGTATAGCAGTATATATAGCAGTACTTGCATGTATTTGTATCTGTCAGTTAAATGTAACCCAATTTTAAACTATTCTCTGAGCTGGAATGTTTTAAACACACAAACAGATCAAACTGTATAGCCATGTCCAAGGTCTTTGAATCTCCAGAGCTGTCCTGTGTGGGCTCACTTTTGCTCCAGAGGTCAGTATGAGTACGAATCCCTAGCCCAATTTGGGACGG
Source organism: Delphinapterus leucas (assembly GCF_059928025.1). NCBI lineage: Eukaryota > Metazoa > Chordata > Mammalia > Artiodactyla > Monodontidae > Delphinapterus > Delphinapterus leucas. The sequence continues at coordinate 59,716,140 of NC_143140.1, read as the reverse complement.
AGGGACAGAAATAATCTCATTCCCAAAGCATCCTAAAATGGTGTGACATCTTTATTTAGATATGTTTTATTAGGTAATGCAATAATCCTGATAAATATATAAAACTCAATGGTCCTCATGGCAGAACTGGTGATGGCCAAAAGCAATTCCAAAAGCTTCTAGATTCTTAATGTGAAAAATACAAAGATTCAAACTTTGGTAATGACACAAAGAAAATCAACATATGTAAATCTAGGTTAATATTGATTAGAAAAAGAAAATTTTGTTTACATTTATTGTCATGTTTCTTTTTCCCCTGAGAAACTATTATTAAATTAATGTTATAGGTAATAGATTCCAGTTAACAAATTACATCCACTTACTTCTCTGTTTCCTTTAATTAGTTGCTTTTCCATTTACTTTTTGATGGTATTATGTTGTGTTATTTGATTTTTATAAAGCTTTCTCAGATTTTTAGTAGACAGAGAACAAATCATAGATAAATCCATACATAACTAATCTGAGTATTTTTCAACAATATCTATAAAACCCATATGGACAGATGTTTGCCGTTAAGCAGCTCAAACAAAGGAAGTCATAGTCAGTGAACTGTCCTTAAGAAAGAATTTATAAGATCACAAAATTTAATTTCCTTTCTTATAGTTGTAGTATCACAACAGAAATGAACAAAGAAAACAAAGATAAAACACTATAAAACAAATAAAATTCCAAACTTGTAGCCCAGATTTTTTTATAAGTATGTGGTCTAGTTTGTATATGTATATATCCTTAGTTTAATCAACCAGGGTTTTATTTTCTATGCTAAAAATTCTAAATTACAGTACTCTATGAATAAATAAAATAATTTACAATAAGCTTAGTTTTGAAAGCTTTACAAGACTTGGTCTTCACTGTTTCAAAATTCTAAAACATTATTAAAAGAGCATTCTAATTTCAGTATTTATTGATACATATCAGAAAAGAGATGATTTCTATAGGAAGAGCCTGATCTAGTATATTTCTTTTCCTTGGACTCCAAGGAAAGCACCCTAATATGTTGTCTGAGGTTGGGAAGTGAGCTTCTGTGTTAGGGCACCCAGATATTTTTAGGTGCATTTTTTTCCTCTTAGTTTAGTTTCTGTCAGGTATCTAATGTTTTACTTACTCTAAATTCCTGTAAGCCAGCTTCTAGGTAAATGTCACTGAGCTGACTTGTAATGGTTTTGGAGGGCACAGTTTCACATCTTTGGTCAGAGATGATGTCTGTCAGTTATCTAAATTATTAGTTCCTCTTTGAAGAAGTCTGGTAAAAAAAAAAAAAAAAGAATATCATGCTAACCATTTGCAAACTGAGGCCCTAGTCAGTTATCTGACATTTATAGGGGCTGAACTGTGTTTTGGACATAAAGTCCTCCACCTTGTGACTATAATTTAATTTCTCAGTTGTGATGAACCTCTTGCTTTTGGAAGAGAGTTACTGATGTAACTCAGAAACCTTGGGTTTTTATTAATGAGATTCTGAGTGAACAAAAGTAATACTAATCAATTCAGAGGGAAGTATATTTTTAAATGTTCTTTCCCACATATTGGTGAGATCCTATTAAAATACTTAATGCATGGGTTATTTTCCCTTGTGACTTCCATGAGTTTGCCTGATTTTTCATCTAATTCCCATAATGTTCATCTGTAGAACAATGATTATAGAGTCACTCACTTAAAGGGTGAAAATAGCTTATTCTGAATATTAGTAATGAGGTGTGTAGGAAGTCATCAAAATGTGAAATTGAAAATATATCAATGAGTCATCTTTATAAACACATAGTCCTTTTACTATTTGCTATGAGCAAAGAATTCTGCTAGATTCTAAGCCTTACTTAATTAGCATGGTGCAAGAAAAAGAAATGAAAACTTAACTTTCCCTCTATTTGTTTTTAGATCTAATACCAATAAAACTGTACTTTATTGATATTGTTTATATTTTTTACTGTATTTTTGACTATAAGACTAAGATTTTGCATATTAAATTGAGTTCTTATAATAGCAATGTGAAGTTCAAGATAAAAATACTATGCTTTGTCCTGAGAGCTGTTTTAATTTTTAAAAATATAATCATCTTTTCATCACTGTGTGAGATTTTATACACCACTGGAATTGAACCATTACAGAACAGAGATTCCACATGCCATGAGCAGTCCTCACAGCTAGAGGCAACGGAGTATGGACAAAAGGGCACAGAAGACATGTATTGACTCATGACTCATGTCATGTATCAGTATAGAAAGCTGCTCCTTAGGAGGAAATATTCCACAACCCATAAACTATGAAGAATTCAGAGTGAATGATTACATATTCATCCAGGCCTGAAACATCAGTAAATGTTTCTTTTCTTCTGTCTGCAAGAGTAGGTCAGGTTGAAAATGTTAATTTTGAAATATTGAATAAAGAAAGATCATAGTTACAAATAGCAGGGAAGATAAAGAGATCAGGACGCAATGCCAAACATTCCAGGTTCTGGAGGATAATATTAATATACAACATTTATTGAGGGCTCAAGATATGGCAGGCACTGTTCTAAATATTTGCCTAGTTTTGTTAACTCATATAATCGTCCCTCAAACCTTATGAGGTAGATACTATAATTGTTAGGCTGTGGCAGATCTTATTGTCCAAATATGATTATGGTGACCTCTCTCAGGCCACATGCTCTTCTACAAGGTAATTTGCCACTCCCTCCATCAGGATGGGGAGTCTAATTCTTCACCTCATGAATCTGGGACTTCCAAGCCTAGGTCATAAAAGCCTTGCAGCTTCCTCTTGGGTCTCTCGGAAGGGACCCTCCTGGAATACTCTTGCCCTCCAAGGTAAGCTTCCATGCTAGAAGAAGTCCAAGGTACGTGGGGGGGTCACGAGTAGGTGCGTAGGCACTCTGACTCACCCCAGGCTGAGCCCCCAGTGGTAGCTGGCATCAACTTCCACCCATGTGAATGAGCCATCTTGGATGCCCAGTTCAAATGACTCCAGCTGCAGCTCCAGCCATCATCTGACGGAGCTCCTAAAGCCAGAACCACATGGCTGAGGCTCGAGCAACACACAGAACCCTGAGAGGTAGTAAATTATTGCTTGAAACCACTAACCTTAGGGGTCCATATATAAAAACAACCAACTAGATCGCATTCCCATTTTACAGACAGGGAAGCTGAAGTACCAAAAGGTTAAAAGATTTACCCAATGTCCTACTAAAAAGTGGAGTTTCTAGGACTGGAACATAGGTAACAACTCTCAGCCTTTACCCTATACTCTCCCTACACCATTCTAGAAAATATTCCGTGTTGTCACCAGCAGTGACAGAGCTGTGGACTGCATGGATGACTCTGACGGCCTTCTGTGGCAATTCTTCTGTTCCTAAATAACATCCCTTCCTTTTTTCTATTGACAATGACGTGATTTTTTTTCTTTTCTGCTGAAACATTGGAGTTGGACAGGGAAATTAAAATGGCAAATCTGATACAGCTTTGAAAAATACAGCACATAAATTACTATCACATTAAGATGATTACAGCATAGAAATGACAGTCAAAAGTAATGAGAAAAGACCTCTTTTCTAGAGAGTAAAGCAATTATCCTGCACGATTGCAAGCTGGCTGTAAATCTAAGATACACTGCCCGCCTGCTTCTTACACAGATCTGGTGTTTCTGTGTCATTGTTATGTTACTTACTGATACCAATTATTTAAAAATTAAGCACAGGGTACTCATGACATGTTATTTATTATATCCGAGTGGAGACGATTTCTACTTTTCTTCAGGGTAGCACAGCCATTCACGACTCCTTCTCATGCCTTTCATATTTTCCCTGAAGCTGTACTTTTTTTATGCTAACACTTTTAGTGGAAATTTCTGACATAAAAAATTGAAAAGGTCAATTTTATGATGAAGCACAGTAGCTTAGGTATTCTAAATGGCACCCTAGACTAAAGAATCTAATTGATTTTTCATAGCACAATTCTCTCAAGTGCCCACACTGCAAACTGGCCTAGACAGAGACCAGGAAGCATCTCTCTTCTGTTTCAAGGTCCACTGGGACTTCCTGAGATGAGTGAAGCCATAAAAAAATAGAAATCACCTGGAGCCTGTGAAAATTATAATCGAGTAAAACTTACAGTTACGACAATCTTAATCCATCTGTCTCTGTGTATCCGCCTCATGTTTTGTCACCTGTTTGGTCACAGGTGTACTTTTAATCAAGTTAGAGATGGCACAACCCCACCAAACTAAGACTTCTGAGTGCAGGACACACAGATGTCACTTCTGGCTCATGTAGATTGACCAGCTGCAGAGATGGGTTACAAGTCCATGTACTGCCAGGGTGTGAGATACAGGAATTTAAAGGGCAGGGCAAACTGAGGGCCTGGGTTCTTCCCAGAGGAAGTATTTTCTGAAGTAATCTTGTTCTGATTTCTGTTAGTACACAATAGAAATAGTACCATCTGTATACTTTAGAGGAACAAAAAAATTTAGCAATTTCGGGTAGAAATAATACAGGTAAGAAAAGTTAGCTTAAGTGCTCTAAATAGCAAATGCCTGTTAACCTCCATTTATTTTGTGGGCCTGGAATCCTGCATTAGTTTCTGCTGGAGTTCATAAAGGCGTTGTTTATGCAAGTAAGTATTAAAGTGTCATAATGTTTACCATTTAGGAGAGCTCTTGTGTAACAGAGACATGTAAGTGTACTTATAACTGCAATATAAAAAACAATAAGTATTTCATATGATGGAAAAATTATGAGCTAAGAACTCAGGATCTATGTTAGGTATTACATGGTTAATGAGCCATTAGATTAGAAATCTATTCAGTAACCAAGGAGTAAGCCAGAGACATTATCTAACTAATTTAATTATATTTATCAACACAGAACATTTTTTTCCTTATTTTTCTTCTGATTCCCACACATTCTGCCACTATTTTTGTCATATTTATTGCCTTTGAACAGTTACCTTTGAGTGCATTCTGAAATCTAGTTGATTGGCTTTGGTCAGCATAAGGTCTAGGAATTCTGCCGAAGCTCAGGTTATGTGTTCTGACTATTAGACTTTTAGTGATTTTACTGCACTTTAATTTTAAAAAGCTTTTCAAGACTTAAGAAAGCCCCGGGAGAAAGCTGATTAATGTTATGAGTTCTAGTTTATAATGGAGGTGACAGAGGTGATGTGAAAGTAACTCACTGAAGGTCATGCAATGAGTCAATAGAAAAGATTCCTTTTTTTTTTTTTCTTTAAAGCCTTGTTTGCTTACTGAGACACTAAGTCCCAAGTGAGCCTGTTTGGAACGCACATTCATAAAAGTGACAAAGAAAGAACAATGGCCCAAATAAGTCCTGGTTCTGCCAGCTATTGAGCAAGTTACCTAAATTGTTTAATTTCAATCTTCTTGACCTATACAGCTACTGCTAGTTTTATTTTTCCCTGCACAAAATAGACCCTTTTACTTTTTTGTATATATGTACAATCAAGCCCATGAGATAACATCAGTTTCTTTGGGTCTTAAGAATGGACCTAAAAGTGGTTGTAGTTTCAGCAGTTTAACTTGTTGGGGTGACAGTTAAGTGTTTCTGTTGCAAGGGATTTATTTTGTTTCCCATGATAATGGCCTAAGAAAGGCCTGATGTCAGGCAGGAGAGGGGAACCCCCATTATCTGTTCTGGAAGACAGCAAATCTGGGGGCACATTTTCAATCCCATAGGCCTCAGGACACTGGAGGTAGCTTGTCTAGGACACAAGGTAGGGAGAAAACTCTGAAGAAAACCAGTTTGTCTTTGGCTCCCTTTCCTTTATAAGCCTATGTGTTCTTTGAGTCCTCCTCCTTTAGCAAAATTTGCCCTCCATTTTCATCTTTTTAATGAGATTCTACAATGGGGTATTTTTTATGCATCATAGCATTCTGATAGTAAATTCCCTCTCAAGTCACAAGGCAGGTTGCCCAGAACCCTCCAGGACTTTTGGTTTAGGATGGACATGGTCTAGGATTTGGTTATTAAGATGGGAACACTGTACTTTGTAAATGCACAGAAAAGTATTTAACCCTCCTGAAGCTCTCACGAATCAATAGAGGTGGGACCGCATTAAAAATATTTATAAGGGAGTAATGTAATGTTTATATTTTATCTGAGATTCATTCCATTGTGCGGGTAAGAGTAGACTTGCCCCAAAAAACTCCTCTGGGAGTTTAGGAAGCTGGGATTCTGGGCTGGTCCACCTCTCTGACATATGCATGTATCTCAGTCTTCTGCAGAATAAATTATTTTGAGAAGCAGAAGTAGAGAGGGCAGTTTATTCATTCTTGACAGATCACAAGGTATTGTCCATATTGACAATCTATTTTTTCTGGGCAGGCTGTAGTAGCGGTAAATCTTACTAACCTGGTCAAAGTCAAATGAAGACATTAAGAGAAACAGAACACAGTCCTTCCATGCACCACTGAAAAAACACTGTCCAAAAAAGGGGGGTGGGGCAGAGATGTTCAAAGGCATATGTTGCATATTACAAAGTTCTACTAGAGTAAGACAAAACAAACCCAACTCAGAAAAAAGATGAAACTTCTATTCACCTATTCATATATTTCAGGTGAAACAAAATTCAAATGTTTTTATTAAATCTACTGGCACTTTCAGCTGGCTCTGCAAATATAGTCTTTACTCCTGTCAATAAATATTCATGTTAATTTTCTGGGTAAAAAATCAATTTCATGCTAGCAGAATACTGTGGAATGCGGTTAGATTAAACTATGGCTCCCGGCTACACGTTTCCAGCACCAAAAATAACCATATGGTGTTGAATGTGTGCAGGTCACTCTGGAGATTTACTGTAATTATGTCATGATGTACTTATTGTTATGGATTCAGCAGGCTTTCTTGCCTCTTACCTGCTTTGTTCAAGAGCAGCTGCTGGCTTCAAGCTGTTGTCTGTTTCCAGCACAGAGGCTGAATGAAGAAATGCTTTCTAGGGAAGTCATGTTCCAAAGCAAGAACAGCAACAATAAAGGGATTCAACGGGGGGACATAAAGTTCACTGGGCAAAAGTCTAGTGATCAGCCGGTGCTAATTTAATACTACCAGTTCCAACCGGTAAATAACACTGACTGTGAAACTTATGCAGAGTTGAAAGGGATGGGGGATGTATTTAGTGGACAGAAGAATAGGATACTGCTTTGTGGAGTGCCTGATTGTGATGGTTTCATTAAATCGACTGCATGAGTGAGCTTCAACTACTATTTCTACTCACCGTGTGTGCCAGGACAGCAGAATCGTGGATGCCAGGGTGCAGAACATTTCATAATTTTTTGCTAGATAATCCTCAGTAAAGATATGTATATAATCACGCACACACATACTTTACGCATCATACATTAAGTGTTCATATATGCAAGTAGAAGTGCTTTTAAGCAAATGCCTAAAACGCTTGATAGAATGGTATGTATGGGATGCAGATTTATGGTAATTATTTTGGATTACTGACTTTCTGGCAATAGTATCTGTTTCCCCCCTTTTGTTTCTTTAATGTGTTTTTAAATTGGTTTTAAAAATGTACCTTTATTCATACAGTTTACCAGGAAGTAGGTAGGACTGAAACAGATAATAAACGGACTTTATTTCTCCCACCAAGTTTCAGAAATAAACGGACTTTATTTCTCCCACCAAGTCCCCCTGGATTCTTAGGGTTCTTGTTCCACCGGCCCTTAGGCAGGAAGTATACAAATAATGGGGGTTATAAGGAATGATGTGCCCATGTGTCCATGTCCAGTGTCTCTGGACCCCTCTGGCTCCTCCTGCCATGTCCCCCTCAGAGCACTTCCTATGCTCCAGTCACACAAATGCTGGCCTTTCTCCTCCCCCTTTACCTGCTGCTCCTGGGTAACTCTTCTCACCTTCAAGACTAAGTCAGGGGAACCTTCACTGCTGATTTCCTAATCTCAAGTGGGCTAACTGTTCCTTATCTGAGTTCCCCTATTTTCTGGGCTTTTTTCTATACTACTACTTATCACATCACTTTGTAATATTTGCTTTCAACCTGGAATATATTCCTTAGGGCAGTATATTGTATATTTGTATACAAAATGATGCTTTTCTATGAATGTGACTTGAGAGAGATGCACAGCGTAAAGCACAGGCTAGATCGTGGATCGTGATTCCCTAACACCTGCATTGTGACGCGGACCCCCTCATTGTAATGAGTTCAAATTACACTAATTGCTCCAATTAATAGGTTGGGTATTTAAACGATTATGGTTCCCATATCAAATGCATAGTTTATCTTGGGTTAACACTGGAGTCTGCTCCACATGAATGATTTTTTCATAGTAAGTGATTATAATATATAGTGTGCTCAAGGCCTTCATCATAATCATTAAAAATCTTAGTTTCTATGAGAAAAATAACCACCTTAATTTTTTTTAATTACTTTATTTCATTCCCACTTGACTCACTTAACTTTATGTTTACTTTAGATTATGATATGAGGGAGGGTCAAATAGCACCTTTATGAGAATATGAATACTTTAACTCAATGACTATTATGTCATCTACAAATTTGAAGTCGTTTGCGTAAAGATCTGAGAAGAATAGAAAAGCTGTTTTTGCGTACTCCTTCCACCCAACTTTTACGCCTTATAAAAATATTAAAAAGTAAAGCTAGAATGGAATATTACTTTACTGATGTATTAGTAAATTATAATTTACTGGTTATACTAGGAGTTAAGCCAGTGTTTCAAAGAAAGGCAAATGTATTAGTAAACGTAGTACATTTTAGGATAGAGGTGGTTTTAGATCCCTTTAACAACAGATAGTTAAATACTCAGTTTTGTCCAAATAACGCTTGCCAGATTTTTATCCTGTACCTTTAAGTTCCAAAATATAACAAACTGCATTTTGATCATCTGATGACTCTAGGGCAATTATAGTATGCCAGACATAGGAAAGAGGTTAGAAAGCTGTGATCCAAGTCCTTTAAGATTTATATTCAAAAGAGAAACTATAAAGCACACTTGAATTTTTATCATGTGCTTTTTCCCACTGTGTGTTTCCTGACTGTGCTTCTTCTGTGTTACAAGAGGAGGTGAATATCTCGGAGTTGAAAAATCAAATAGGTCAAATTTTTCAATGGATAATGCTGGGTGTATAATTTTTCCCCATCCTTTTGTGGCAGGGTGGACTTCCTGAAGGGGTAGACATGAAAAGGAAGCTTGCATAATACAGAAGGAAAAAGAGAAATGTAAAGTTAGTGAATTGATGTAGGAACCAGAGCCTACACAAGCTGAAAATAAGGAACAAAGATGGAAACATTAAGAGGCCATGGCCCTGAGTTTGCCTGAACTCCTAGGGGAGGCGCTAGTCTGAAAGGCAAAAAAAATGTTGTGAAAAATTTAAATTTTATACAGGAGTGACAGGGAGCAAACACAGAATTTGGGGACTGGCAGGCAAGAAAGCTGGTTTTGGCAGCAGTATTTTGTGCTGATTGGAAAGGAGATAGATTGAGAGCAGCGAGGTTAAATAGAAATTAAGTTGAAGTAGTTCAGGAGTGTAGTTATGAGAGTGAAGATCGCCATCTGGTCAATGGGGATGGAGGGGCTATTTCTACCTTTTGGTAGAAGTGATCTGGGATTTTTGGACAATCTGAATGAAGCATAAAAAATATGGAGGTGAAGACAAGCTTAATTCCATGCTTGGAATAAAAGTAATGTTTCCTACAGTGCAATTTGGAAAGGGGGGGCGTTGAAAGGGAAATATAAAAAGTCACAAGTTTATCTGCAGCCTTCCTTTTGCATCCTTTTCTTTTGCAAGAAGTTGGGAGAGTAGGATAAGGTAGATAGATGGAGGGGCCTTAAATATTTGATTCTGAAATGACAGGCAAAAGGAAGTTATGTGACAATGTGAATACAGTTCTCAGGAGGAAAAGTGCAACTACAATGTGTAGAATAACAGAGCAGAAGAGGACGGAGTGGAGTCAGTATCTTTGAAAAGAAAGCAGTTAAAACCACCCAGGTGAGACGGGAAGAGACAGCAAGGGTGGCAACAGGGAGGAAGGCTCAACCTGAGTTGCATCGTAGATGAAGAAGAGGTAGGAGGAGCCCAACTGGAGCAAAAAGGGACAGGGAAAAAATTCTCTTAAGGTTGAAGGGGCCTGAGGAACAAAAACAAGTGTGGCTCAAAAAAGATACATTCAAACTCAAAAACAGAGTGAAAGGATATAAATGTAAAATCTGTTGAGGTAAAGCACTGAATGTGATAAAAGAATGACACTTGGCTATATTGTTATTTCTGTTAGCATTTGGAAAACAGCAGGAAAAAAAATTAACAGAAAATCAGTGATATCATTAAATTGGGGACATTAGAAATGTTTTGTGTCCAGAGGATACTCACACTCAGGGTAGAGGAAAATTAACCTGTGATGAAGAAAGTTGGTTATTAAATTGTCTTCCAAAAGAGTAATGGTCAGTTGACTGCTAGAAACAAGAAAAGAAGAAGAATTAATCAGTGATAAAGGGGCAGGATTTGAATAAAAGGAAGTTCTATAAGATACCGCAGACAGACTCTAGGAGGGTCCCCATGATTCTTCCCTCCTCACATTTATGGCTTTGCATAGCTTTTGAGTGTGGCCTGCAACCTGCTTCTAGCCAGTAAAATACAGTGAAGGTGGCGGGATGTATGTGATTACATATTCATGATTACCTACATAAGACTGTAGGGCCTGTCTTGCAGGAGTCTCCCTCTTGCTTGCTGGCTTTAAGAAGCAAGCTGCCATGTTGTAGGCTGCCTCTATAAGGCAGTGTCTTAATCAGTTTGGGCTTCTATAACCAAGTACTGGGAGGCTTATAGCCAACGTAAGTTCATTTCTCACAGTTCTGGAGGTTGGAAGTCCCAGATCAAGGTGCCAGCATGGTTGCGTTCTGGTGAGGGCCCTCTTCTGGGCTGCAGACAGCCAACTGCTTGTATCCTCACATGGTTGAGAGCACACAGAGCTAGAGCAAGCCCTCTTTTTTTGCGGTACACAGGCCTCTTACTGCTGTGGCCTCTCCCGTTGTGGAGCACAGGCTCCAGACGCGCAGGCTCAGCGGCCATGGCTTACAGGCCCAGCGGCTCCACGGCACGTGGGATCCTCCCGGACCGGGGCACGAACCCAACCACTGCGCCACCAGGGAAGCCCGTATGTCTCTTCTTATAAGGACACTAAACCCATTCAGAAGGACTCTACCTCTCAAAGGCCCTACATCCTAATTCCATCATGTTTGGGGTTAGGATTCCAACATATGAATTTTGAGGGGATACGCTTACTCTGTAACAGGCAGCCCATAAGACAATGGATGGCAGGCAGCCTCTGAGGCTGAGGGCATTGACTGACAAACAGCAAGAAACAGAAGCCCTCAGTCCTATATCCACACAGAACTGAATTCTGCCAACAACCTCACAGAGCATGTAAGTGAATCCTTCCCCAGCCAATCCTCAGATGAGACCACAGCCCTGGTCAAAACCTTGATGATTACCTTTTGAGAAACTCTGAAGTGGAGGACTCAGCCAAGCTATGCCAGAATTCTTTCCCACAGAAACTGTTAGATAATAAATGCGTGTTGTTTTAAACTGCTAAATTTCTGGGAAAGTGATGTAGCAGTAATAGATGAGTATTGCAGACACCAAGGTATAATAAAGAAGTTTCTGGCCTAGTGAGAACAGAATTGTATTTTAGTAGTCAAGGTACTTTACCTTTCTGAGTTGTGGTTTGTCTTATAAAGTGAGGGAGTTGGACTAGATAATCTCTCTTGTCCTTTCCAGCTTGAATTTGATTTAAATGAACAATTTTTAAGGTAAGGAGTTTTTATAATAGTCCATATAGGAATTTTTGGGTTTTTTTGCAGTACGCGGGCCTCTCACTGTTGTAGCCTCTCCCGTTGTGGAGCACAGGCTCCGGACGCACAGGCTCAGCAGCTACGGCTCACGGGCCCAGCCGCTCCGCAGCATGTGGGATCTTCCTGGACTGGGGCACGAACCTGTGTCCCCTGCATCGGCAGGTGGACTCTCAACCACTGCGCCACCAGGGAAGCCCTCCATATAGGAATTTAAAAAAATTGTGCATTTGTATCTTTTTGCTAGGCACAATGATAACCACTTTCCATACGTTTTCACTTTGACTTCCCCAAATTCTTTTTTATTACCCCCATTCTACAAGATGAGAATGCTAATGTTAGAGGATATTCATATTTAACAAGTACACAAAGCTATTGTGTGTCAGAGCTATGATTTGCATCCAGATCTGTCTGATTACAAAGTTCATGCTATTAACTGACAGCCTCTGTGGGAAGATGTAATGATTGGAGTATAGTTCAGGCTAGAAATAAACTTTGCCTTTATGGATTCCTGAGGAAGCCAGGGCCAAGTAAAGCTTGGAATAGGATCTATGAGTTTTACATATAATCAGTGTGAAATATTGAAATTCCTAGAGGACACTAAAATCATGCATGTCATATCTCTTATACCTGTTTCTAGTTTGTTTGGTCAAGGTTCTAGTAACTCTTTTTTTTTGGCGGGGGGGGGGCACACCACACAGCTTGTAGGATCTCAGTTGCCCAACCAGGGATTGAACCCAGGCCCTTGACAGTGAGAGTGCAGAGCCCTAACCCCTGGACAGCCAGGGAACTCCCTCTAGTAACTCTTCATATCACCTCAGTTTAGGGTTTATTCTCCCTATTTTGGCTTTTTTTATGCAAAAGCATCTTTCTTGAAATCACTTCACTTCCACGGTGGGTTGACCAGAAAATTCTCTAAAATCTCTTTCAGTTTCTATGTCCTATGTTGTATGACTCAGTTGATTTGCTTTGCATAACTTCTTGCAAACAACTTCACATATAATATGGTTTACAAGTCTTTAGTGTTCAGTTTTGAGCAACGACAAATTGATCATACTTTGAGAAATCACTGCATTAAACAATCACTTTTCATATTTAATGTATCTTTTACTACTAATTATAATTATTATTTGCTTTTTAGCTTAAAGTTTAATCCTTCACCTCTCCACAAGAACTGAAATAGGCAGAACCTTTATGTTGCTCAGCTCTCTGTAGCAGCCTTCCATATGTTTACTTCAAGTCACTTGTGACATGAGAAATATTCCAAGTACTTAGTTATTTACTTAATTTGCCAGTCTCTCATCTTCAGAAGCCCCCAACCTAGTGGATTTTAAACCTCTAAACAGATGTCCAGACATATCAGGAACTAAGAAATATGGTTAAGTGACTGGCTGGCTAATGAAAAAGGCTGGAGACAGAGATGGGGAGCATATTGTGAAAACCACTGTGTGTCAGACTAAGGAACTTGTATTTTCACCCTCTTGGCTAGAAGCAACCCATTGCAAGGATTACATTCATCAAACTTTCATTCTTCTTTCTCTTTGATGGGCTTTTTATATTTTTATGAAATTTCTGTCTATTCACTGCCCGCCGCCAAATGCTTCAAAATAATATACGATGGGAACTGTTTTTCAGCATTTTGCTTTTGCTAAGGCAGTGGTTGTCAAACTTTACTGTGCAGCAGAATCACCTAGAGGAGTTGTTAAAGAAGTCAGAAAGAGAGAGACAAATGCCGTATGCTAACACATATATATGGAATTTAAGAAAAAAAATGTCATGAAGAACCTAGGGGTAAGACGGGAATGAAGACACAGACCTACTAGAGAATGGACTTGAGGATATGGGGAGGGGAAGGGTAAGCTGTGACAAAGCGAGAGAGAGGCATGGACATATATACACTACCAAACGTAAGGTAGATAGCTAGTGGGAAGCAGCCGCATAGCACAGGGAGATCAGCTAGGTGCTTTGTGACCGCCTGGAGGGGTGGGATAGGGAGGGTGGGAGGCAGGGAGACGCAAGAGGGAAGAGATATGGGAACATATGTATATATATAACTGATTCATTTTGTTGTAAAGCAGAAACTAACACACCATTGTAAAGCAATTATACTCCAATAAAGATGTTAAAAAAAAAAAAAAAAAGAAGATTGCTGGGCCCTGTCACACCGTTTCTGATTTAGTGGTCTGGGGAGAGGGTCTGAGAATCTGCATTTTTAACAAGTTTCCACGTGCTGCTGATGTTCCTGGTCCAAAGACCACATTTTGAGAAACCCAGTGCTCAGGAATATCCACTGCAAGTCATTAGGCTGTTAACTGCAGTTCTATATTTTTTTAAATGTAAAATATTTTCAGTAGCTTCATGCAAATATAAAATTTCAAGCAGACATATAGTTATTATCTTATTGCCTTTGAAGATATCAGATTGCAAGTGTAACCAGTCTTATGGAATTGGTACATTTCTGAAACTATTCATATGTTGAATTCCATTTTACATCACTAAGGAAACAAACTTTTGGTTGAATTCTCAAGAGAGAAAAAAATATTTTATGGTATAAATGCTCACCCCTAATTTGCTGGTTTGAATGCTTTTATCGTTTTGAAACTTAATGGCTTCTTACTGTGGGGACTCACTTATAAAGAGCCCATTCTTCTTTAGAAATGAAGTGATTTTTACAGGATCACAGGGAGCCCCAACTTTCTACAAAACTCTCAGAGGGAGCCAGAGCCCTGTGGGCTTTGTCATTTACTGCCAAGTCCCAGATCCCTCTGCATAGAGATTGTTTTCCGCAACTTGCTGTGAATAAGAACAGCTGCCCGTTTTGTCTTTGCTTTTGAAGGCAGTACATATGCTTGAGTGATTGAACAGAGGCTGGTGTTGGCTCTTCATGTGCTAAAGTAGGAGGGACATCAAATCTGGTACATACCCTCTGGTCAAGTACCCACCCACAAGGCTAATTAAAATGTGTGATGGACATTGTGGCACATGACTCTTTTTGAATTATGGTTTTCTCAGGGTATATGCCCAGTAGTGGGATTGCTGGGTCATATGGTAGTTTTTTTTTTTAGTTTTTTAAGGAACCTCCATACTGTTCTCCATAGTGGCTGTATCAATTTACATTTCTACCAGCAGTGCAAGAGGGTTCCCTTTTCTCCACACCCTCTCCAGCATTTATTGTTTGTAGATTTTTTGATGATTTTGATGATTTACAATAGCCAGGACATGGAAGCAACCTAAGTGTCCATCAACAGATGAATGGATAAGGAAGATATTACTCAACCTTAAAAAGAAATGAAATTGAATTATTTGTAGTGAGGTAGATGGACCTAGAGTCTGTCATACAGTGAAGTAAGTCAGAAAGAGGAAAACAAATACCGTATGCTAACACATATATATGGAATCTAAAAAAAAAAAAAAGGGTTCTGAAGAACCTAGGGGCAGGACAGAAATAAAGATGCAGACGTAGAAGACGGACTTGAGGACACGGGGAGGGGGAAGGGTAAGCTGGGACGAAGTGAGAGAGTGGCATGGACATATATACACTATCAAATGTAAAATAGATAGCTAGTAGGAAGCAGCCACATAGCACAGGGAGATCAGCTCGGTGCTTTGTGTCCACCTAGAGAGGTGGGATAGGGAGAGTGGGAGGGAGACGCAAGAGGGAGGGGATATGGGGATATATGTATGCATATAGCTGATTCATTTTGTTATACAGCAGAAACTAACACAACATTGTAAACCAATTATACTCCAAAAAAGATGTTAAAAAAAAAAATGTGCTGGGCTGCTGCTGGGCTCTCACACACTATCCTCTAGATGGGGTTCCTGCCTTTCATGTGGAATCGGCTTGGTAGACCCATTACCAAACTCCCTTCTTCCAGTGAACTCTATGCAAAAGAAAAAGGAAAATAGCGTCTCTGAATGGGGGAACTATTGACATGTGGCAGCACGGGAGTGACAGAGATTCAGATCTGAATAAAGAGATAATTCAGACAAATATAGGCAATGTAAAGGAGTCTCATTAAAAAGTCCACATCGAAATACCGAGACTTACCTTGTCACCCACAGGAATAGAAGTTTCTGTTTTCCATGATCACATTAAATGGGACAAGAACATATAATCCTTTTTCTGCTAATGGGATGTGACTACAGTAGTGAATTAACACTTTCTTCTTATGGTTCATTCTGATTCAGTAAATGGCACAGGTGATATTTCACCTGTCAAGTGTTTACTTATGTTTGTTCCAAAATGTGTTGAGGAAGAGGGTGGGTGGGAAATCCAGGCTGATCTTGATCAGAGAACAGAGTGTATTCTCTACTTAGAGCTGAACATTTATCATGACATATGCTGGCTGCACAGTCAAAGCTTATCACCGCCCACAACTTCCGAAGCAGGACAGGATAGCTCTGCGGGGGGCCGCTTCCTCGGCAGATGCGGTTTGATATGTCAAGGGCAGGACCTGAGTAAAGTGGAGGTAATACATTCAGCTGGGCCTTCTTTGTGTGAGTGACTGGGGAGTCTTTATTAATTTGACCTCATAAAATTTTTTTAAATGCTTATTTAATCCAGTTTATCGTTCTCTGATAAGAACTGGTCATAATTTCAAGTTGGAATATATCAATCTTTATATTAGAGAACATTGATTTATATTGACCCTAAAACATAGATCAAGAGGAGAAATTTCATTCAGGTCAGCACATTGTGTTTATATTTTATCACAGGTGTTGGGAGTCTTTTTCCCTCTGGACTGAAGTGACTTTAAATACTACTTTGCTTACACAATTCTTTATAAGACTTAATTCTGAGCTGACACAATATTGTCCTATGGTTGTGAGTTCCTACAAAGATATTGGTGTCTACTGTAAGAACTTTATGTCACATAAGCTTAAAGTTAATATTTCAGCTAATAAAAGATTTTTAATGTTATGCCCCCAGTCAAACGTTGTGACTCTTTTATAAGTCATAAACAAATTAATACTGTGACCACTTTCAAGTGTATGGTGTCAGCATCTCTTTAAAACAGACTTTTTGAAATTTTCTAACTTATGACTATAACATTCCCTATTCTACACTGGACACTAATTATTAAAATTTGGTATCTCTCTGATCATAGCTCTCTGGCTATTTCTTTTCTTTTCTTTTCTTTTTTTTAACATCTTTATTGGAGTATAATTGCTTTACAATGGTGTGTTAGTTTCTGCTTTATAACAAAGTGAATCAGTTATACATATACATATATCCCCATATCTCTTCCCTCTTGCGTCTCCCTCCCTCCCACCCTCCCTATTCTGGCTATTTCATGATTAGCCATTTCTTGATAATTTGTCCTCTGAATCTGTTCACCATTTTATTTAAGTGTGTCACCAATAATTTTTATTCCTAAAAGAAAACTTGGATTAATACATGTATATAAATGCTTTGGGGATTGAAGTAAATCTTAGCTTTCTTGAAGGATATGCATGTGGTATCCTTTGCCAGTGTTTGCTCTCCTCTCTACATTTCTCTGACATTTCCCTTGCCTTTCCTGTCATTGTTCTCCTCCCTCTGTTCCTTTCTTTCACTATGTTTCTCTTTCCTGCAAGTTTGTCTGCTTCACTGGTGCTCAAGATATCAAGACTGAATTTCAATGATCTCTCAAGCCTTTATTTCCATTTCAGCTTTCTCACCTGTTTATAAGTGAGGTGCTTAGAAGGCTAGAATTACAAGAAACATGGAAGCTTTTCTCACATGGAAAGGAAACCAGAGGGATTCTAAATTATATCCAATTATAGATTTTCCAAGCATTCATTTTCTCTATCCCCATATGTCTCAATCTCCTCTCTTCATTCCCATCTATGGGAATGCATATGCAGCAGAGCACATACACTGTGCATATACCGTGGCCATAGCAAAGTAACCAGAAAGCAGCAACATCAACAACATAATTACCCCCTCTGAAAATGACATCATTCTATAGCAAGCATCAGTGAAAGGCTGCAAAGACATTTATCTGAAAATACCAATTAAATTACTAGATTAACAATATACCAACATGATGCATCAAACCCTTATTCTGTGAACTTAGAAGATGTGAAAAACATGTAATCTACATTCATTCAGAGATGTTCTTCTTTCTAAATAACATTTTCCCAAAAAGGAAGTAGAAGACAGTCCACTGGTGTGATCTCTATTAAACAAGATGATATTCTTAGGTGGGAAGCAGGAAGGATGGATAAAGGATGTTAAAACAAATTGCTACTGCTTTATAGTTGGCCTTGAAAATAAATAATATGTAAATAGAGCTCTAGGTCAGATTTCTTATAGTGCTAACAAAACAGTAGGTGAATAACTGAAACAATATAAGGATTTGGAAGAATATAGGGCTGTAGAATATGACTGGGTTCTAGCTTAGTCTCAACCACTAATTGATGGGCCGGCAAAATGAAGGTTTTTGATAGATATGCAACAAGGAAATTTGTATTATTGGGTTCTTATTTCTATACACAGACACCTTACTCACTGTTAAATTGCTTCTTAATCAAGGTCATTAACTAGAATACAGTCACGTGTCAAGAAATGTGCAAAAACACCTTCAGGATCTGGAACAGTTCACCAATCCTATGCACTTTGTTCATGGGGGAGGCCCTCATTGTGACCCAAAAGTGAATTCTTGTTTTTTTAAATAATTCTGATAATCTCAGTTTTCCTATCCACGGAAGATTAAAAATAACATATAGAAGCTGGAGAAGCAGAAAAAGATAATTTTGGTCAAATGAGGCAGACAAAACTCAAATGCAAGGAGAGTTCAATTTAGAAAATTTATCATAATTAACCACACTCTTAACAAAGAAAGAAGAGAAGGAAACTTGACTTGATAAAGAGTATAATACAAAAAAAAAAAAAAAAAAAGCAAAACAAACCCAGCAAGTATCATCCTTAATACTATATTTTAGAGCATTTACCATAAAGGCCAGAACAAGACAAACATGCCAGGTTCCTGATAATAGATCTATAGTTCATTATCATGCTGGCAAATACAAGAAGACCACACAAAGATGTAAGGTCAAAGGAAAAGAGAGGAAGGAAACATTATTATTATTTGCAAATGATATGTCCACCTACATTGAAAATCCAAGAAAATCTACAGGCATGCCTTCAGAGCAACAGGGTTCATCAAGGCTGCTGGACACAAAATCAAAATTATTCCTAAATCTCAATATTTACAGTTGGAAAAAGTAATAGAATTAAAAAAAAATCAAGTTCATAGTCCTAATAATATCTCAGGTACCTAGAGAGGTTCCCTGGGTACAATAAGAGCTGTGCTAGTCTTTAATGGAGATAATTATTAAATTCATTGTGTTATATAAAAGAAGACTTGAAAATTATACAGCTATGACATTTATAGTTGGAATAATCAATGACACAAATAATGTCTCTCTGCTCAACACTGTAAGATATTATTTATTCCTTAATCAATTTTTAAAGTTAGTGCAACTTCCAATAGTGTTTTTCATAGAACTTGATGCACTAATTTAAAATTCATATGGAGGAATGAAAGCCTATGAAGAACCACTTGATTCTGAAGAAGAAACAAGAAGTGAGCACTTCCCCTATCAGATATCAAAACATATTATAAAGCTATAATAATTAAAGAAGTCAGGCATAAATACAAGGATAGTCAAAAGATCAGTAGAACAGCATAGAGAGCCTGGAAACAAAGCATATAGGTAAATGAAAATAACAGAATTAGCAACCAGTGGGGAAATAAAGGATTGTTCACTAAATGATGTTAGGACAACTTTCTATTCTTATGGGAAAAATCAATTAAGTATTGTTCAAACATCACACTAATAAAGAAAAGTAAATCTAAAATAAAGAGGTAAATGTGAAAAGCAAATGTTTAGAATATTTGTTTTAGAACAAATATAGGAGTGTATTTTTGAGATATCTAGGTGGGTAAAATCTTCCTTAAGTAAGGTTTAAAAAGCACATGTCTTAAAGGAATATATTTGATAAATTTGACCACATCAAGATGGAAGACACAACAAAGCTAAGGGAAAGACTGGAATAGTAATAACCTCAAAAAGCTTTTCAGAATATTATTTTAAACTAACAAATATTTTTCAAAACTTGAAAAATAGACAAAAGGTATGACTAAAGAGTTCACAGAAAGTAAAACCTGAATTTCTGCGAAGCACATGGAAAGATCCTCATGTTTCTGAGTAATTAAGGAAATACAGATTTAAACAAGGTGACAATGCCACCCCTAGGTTACTGAGAAATTTGAAAGTCTAACTTCTCTTAGCTTTTAAGGTCCTTGAGAGGAGGAGAGCTACCTTAGGATTTGTCTTGGTTTTGATCATTTCCTAATTGACCTATAGGCATTTAGAGGCATCAGCCAGCTGCACACTACAAGGTGGGAGGTAACAAGAAAGGACAAATGAAAAAAGAAGATGGTAGTGATGATGCAGGGGATGAGCCAGGAGCTTGGGAAAGAAAAATGCCAGTGCGGGCCTATTTTTAGGAAAATCTCCAAATTGGGCCTGATATAAAGCTGGCACCAGATGTGTAAAGATTTTTTTCCTTCTGAAGGGACCTGAAGAATGACCAATGGTTTTAATAAGGATAATCAAATCTTGCTAAACTCTTCCCAAGATCCCTATATACTGAAAATAAATGACTAATACAGAGAGCTTCATCTAGTTGGAGGTCGCTTTTTTTTTTCTCCTTTGACTCTTGTTTCTTATCTATTTAAAGACTTGCTCTTTGACTACAAAATACAGCAAAATAAAAGTGAAATGTGATTACAACATGGGTGGAATTTGAAATCAAATTGCATCATGGGCCTGCAGTCTTACCCCAGACAGGATATAAAGGGTCATTGTAGGTTTCCCTTTTGCTGGATTGGAGCCTGGGCAAACCTGCTGAGACAGGGGTTTGAGGATATGATCTTCTTTCTTTTTCCAGCCAGAGTGAACAGTGCCATCTCCGGAATATGGGAGCAAATCCCCCAGCCAACTGGAGGTTCCTAACTTTGGCCTGAGATGTTACGGGGGTAAAAATGATCATTGACTGTGTTGAACACTTCAGCCAGTCTCTGTTCTTGGTGTTTTGAAATGTCCATATATTTTCAATTAAATAAAGTACTGTCTGGCTCAGAGAAGAGAGGCCTTTCCAAGATTGGCAGATTAAAAACCAGTTAGTTGGACACACTTGCAGAGTTGTATTTATTATTGGATAAGGCTGTCATTTTAAAATTGCTGACTCTACAGAGACAAGACTCTGTAGTCATGAAGGCTTACGCTCTCTTCTTTTAATATTCCCCAGAGAGCCCTGAAGAATATTCAGTAGACTGTAACAATTCATTAAAGATCAACCTAACTGACTCTTAGTTTTGTAGAACATAAATATGCTCCAACTAAAGGTCCTCTTTTGTTCTTTGGCACTAGAGATATTTCCCTTCCTTCTTCCAAAGTTTCAAGGATATACAGTTAAAAGCACTGTCCCATAATCATAAAGTAGAAAGTTGACTGAAAAGGATTCAGAAGCCAACATAATTTAATAAAACCCAGTCTGGGAGCTTTTTCCAGAAAATTCCCTTTAATATGTTAGAAAGGTGAAAGAGATGGAAGCAGTTCCTACAGTAAACATTCTTGAAGACACTTTGGTAGGAATTTATTTTGTGCCCAGTAGTCTTAAAGGTCATTATCTTAATGATGAAGGTGACGATAACAAAGGAAACCTAAGTTTCCTGACTCACAAGATCTGATTTCCTCTATTAGCTAAAAGCATGCATCACTGCAGATTTGTAATTCCTTCATCTCACTTCTCTGAGTCCTGGAGCAGTAGCTACTAGTCCTACCAAAGCGTGTTCATGAGGCACAAAAAGATGGTTGATGAACTTTTCTCCTAGAGTAAGAAACTAGTCAGTGGCAGAAGAGTTAAGAACGGTATTCTAGTCCACCTCCTAAATACTTAGAGGAGTGTTTCTCTCTTTAAAATGTGCTCATTGTCAAGACAAAAGCAAAATTATTGTATAATTCTTGGTGTCCATTCTAATACTAAAGGTAACTGTCCCTCTCTGTACTTAAAATGACCTCAATTTGTAACTACCTGGATTGCCTCCAGAATCATCTATAATTTAATTGTATTTATCCCAGCTCACCTGGAAGAACTCAAAATGACATGGTGACTTTGGTTTGTGAGGTCAGAGTCAATAGCCATTAAGAGAATGAGGAGATTTTTAAATCTAGGGGAAAAGCAAGTACTTAAAATATCCCTTGCGTCAGCCTCAAAATTCTAGGTACTCAGACAAGGCGCACATGGTAGAATTTTATCATGATGCAGTACATAGCTTTAATGCCTGGAGAGATAGGATTTAATACAAGAACTGATCATCAATCAAAATTAAGAGCTAAAGTTCAGCTTTCAGAGTATTTTGGACTTGTGTGGCACATTTAGAGAAGCACACAGATCCTGAAGAAAGACTGAAATAGATGAAAGCTGCAGATAAGAAAATTTTATGTAAGCCAAGTGTATGAGTTTCTCTAATCAAGTCATTGGCATCATGTAAATGCCAGACACCATTTATATACAGCTTAGATACAGCAGATGTTGGCATTTCAGTATAGGTTGCCCTGAGAGTAAACTGCCCTTGAATGGAAGAGGAAGTTTACTGGCAGAGGAGAATGATTTTCTGTTAACAGTTATAACCCCAATAATAGAACTGTTTTCAACCAGAGGTTGCGGGGTGGGAAAGGAGGAAAGGTATAACGATACCTCACTTCCAATCTAAAAAAGAATATCAGCTTCAGTTTAAACTGTGGACGTGTGGGTTGTATACACAGAACCTTCTCCTCCCTCTCTTCTCAAACCTCAAGGCTTTATGTTAAATGGAACAAATCACATCCTTTGTGGTTCTGCTCTGTTTGGTACAGCTGCTTGCTGCAGGTGGTGCCCTAAAAATATATTGTTTGTTTATTTCGCAATATAGCAGTATGCAGAGTGGTACCTAAACAGGCAACAGCTCCCTGCTCTTTCTGTCAGTGAACCAAATGATGAAAGACTAAGACCTCTGCCAACCTAGCATGAAAGGGCCCAAATAAGAGGCGCAGGTAGCGCTTGAGGCTCAGCTCCTGATAAGTTCCATTTTCTTTGGATTCATGAAGCAAGGCTGACAAGCAGACTATCTGTCATCAGAGCCTCTGACCAGGTTTCAGCAAAGCAAAGCCAAGAAACAAACCGCCTTTGTTGGGAGAATCATTGTGCTTCCCTGGAGATTAACATCTGTAAGCATATGGGGTCTAAAGGGGAAAAAAAAAACTGTAATGGATCACAAAAGGAAAGTAAAATTGAAGATTAATCGCAGGTAAATGTTCATGTAGATTCATTTAAACAAAGCTTTCAATGATTTTTCATCCGTAACTTAAATGATCAAATAACTGTCACAGCCACACTGGCAGGGCACTCAGAGTTAATCCTGTTTATGGTTGTTGAACACAGCACAATAACTTACATGTGAAAATGTTTTACCCACTATAGTTAAAATAATGATACACAAAATGATATTTTCATTGGTACTATTCTAGACGTTCCCCATTGAATGAACTTTAAAAAACACCCCCCCAAATTTCAAGGTTTATATGAACTAATTTGTATAGAGGGAACACTGATGATAATGAGTCATGCCCATCAAACTTTGGCAAGGCATCGTTTACTGTAAAAATCTTAACATCGGTGGGATTTTGATGAATAGATTTTACAATCTAATAGGTGAATAAGTAAAATGTAACACTGGAAGGGATTTTCTAGAAAAAGCTTGAGAAAGATTGACTTACAGCAATCAAATATTTCTCTAAAATTCAGTGATATAGAAATGCACTGCATTGTTAATGTGGATGGAGCCATATTTGCGGTTAACATTAACCAAAAGAGTCATGTGAGAAAGAACTCCCTCATTAAGTACAATACAATATAATATTATGAATTGTTAGGAGAAGAATAGAAGTGAGAAACATATGTGTATGAAAAGTTGTGGTCTTGACTCAAAGGGTTACTGCTTGAGAGGAATTTAACAATGAGTGGGAGTCGGGACAAATGTAGCCATGGAGCCACAAGGACTGGAATAAGCAAGAGAATAATGAAGACTGGGAATCACACACCCAGTTGTGTGGGTTGAGAACAGTAGAGTTTAAAATCCTATTTGTAGGACTGGTAAAAGCAAATGTACAGAAGGAATATTACAGACGGCTCTTTTTCTACTGCATAAACAATATTTAGCTTAAGTGTGTTTGCCCATAGTTTTATTCCTTTTCACTCAAGTATAACACACTAAACAATAAATTATCCCTTGTATTATAGCTATCATTATAAATCATCTTTACATCCTTCTTTTGAGAATGCCTTGCTGTTATTTGAAAACACTAACGCATTCTACTATTATTATTCTACCACTGTGTGTAGAAGTTCCTGTGAAGAGGAAATTGCCATCAAAGACTTATTTCTTAAAAAATTTTTATCATAATAACTGATCATGAGTGGAAAGGCGTCTTACAGGCAATGATACTATCTATGACAAAGGAAGATGGTAACCTTTGTTCAAGTTCAACAGCTTGTCATGTTTTTCAAAAAAATACTTCATTTTACTATATATATTGATACTTTCTTTCTTTCTGAAATAACTTATGACTAAAATTAAATATAAGAAATGGGATTGCACATCATTCATTGTACAGTACTCTATGGAAGTAATTTAAATCTAATTTGTAGGACTGGCAAAACTTAAATCTAATATTATTCAAGAAAACCCAATTATTAGTGATTTGCTGCAGGCTATAATCCTCACTACCATCTTAAATATATTGGTATTTTTATTCCATGATGTTTCCAAGCATTCTCGTAGATCAAGTGATATTATGTTTTGGGGGTAAGCTAGTGCTTCAACATCACACATAGAAGCAGATGTCGCAATCTGATGATAATGGTTGATATGGGATAAAACTTGCCCCCATGTAGGCTGGTGTGTCGATACACTAAATAGTATCACACTGAATTTAAGGATCACAGTTCTACCTGGGGAGTAAGTAAACTTCAGTTCATTTTTGCACATCGCTATGAGTTAGCCTGACTAAATAATAGTGTTCTTCGGAGCAGTGGAAAAAACTGAGCTAAGGAGAAAATAAATAATACCACTTTTATTGTTTTCAAGGCAATTTCTTAGACATTATCTCATTTAGTTCATAATTACAGAATAGTTTATTATGCAGCTGGGTGTAAGATTTAAGGATTGTTACCCCCAGACTGTGAATATTTTACCTGATGTTTCTGAATTTGCATGTAGAGAATACCAGTGACTATTAAAGGCAAAAACTTCTTAGATTTAATTTGACTTTAGAGGCTGTTCAAGTTCTTGCACTCTGCTTGTTCCCAGACTCGCAGAACTGCTCACCAATTTACAAGGGCACCTTTCAGGAATAAAGCAAAATAAAATAAAGGGCATGACAACTGATTGTTCAGGGTTTATTTTTACCAAAACTTGATTGACATCTGTGGATAAGACATTAAGGTGTTATGCTCTGAAGGGATAGTGTTCAAATGAATTTGTTATCGTCTAGAGGAATTGAGAATAGATTAGAAATTTAAACATGTGCCCATTTCAGAAGTATCAATTGGTCTTGGTATTTCTTACTATTCAGGGATAAATCCAGTTGGGGCTCTAAACTTAGCTTGTGGAACATTGTTTATGTGCTTTGGAGCACTCAATTGTACCAAGAACTGTCCTTTCCCAATTCTATTTACCGCCTTCATTCTCTTAATTAAGCAACTTTGTCCATTGGAAGAATCCCCTGTTTACAATTGTGATTTGGTTTTTCTTACCATATATTTGTGACTATTTGTATAAACTATTCTGCTGTTGCAGAAAGACAAATCACATTTATTTCCTTTATTGACAAGCAAGATTGTGTATCTGAGTACCCAAGAGAACTAGAGTTGGAGCACTGTGTATAATATTTGAAGCCAAGCAGCAAAGCTGTTGAACCATCCTGGGAGCTAGGAAAGAAGCTGAGTGCTTGTCATTCTGTCCATTTCCGTCGCAGACAACAGGCAGTTGTGTGCTAAGAAGAAAACTATTGTACAGTTTTGCACATTGGACTAGAATCAGAAGACTCAGTTTGCAGTCCTAGCTCTATACCAACTCACTCCTCAGTGTGGAGATATGGTAGGCACGGTGTAAGTACAGATTCAGTATTTGACCACAGGTTAATTATGTGACTAACTAACTAGTCACATAACTATGTGCTTTACCCTGCAGTACTGGAAGGGAAATGACTCTTAAGGCCCAGAAAGGAGTTGGTGGAACAACCAGAGCTATGGTACCATCTTGGCATATAGAATCATCTTCTTGACCAAACACCTTGTGTTTCTGAGCAATTCAGGACATTTGAGGAATCAGTAGTAAAAGAAAAGGGAAGGGACTAATATTTCTGGTGAAAATTTTGAAAAATATATCCACCTTGGCCCTACCTCAGGCCTAAGGACAAAAAAATTTCCAGAAGTATATTATGTTTATGGTAATCTTTTAAACAACTGGGTAAGTAATTCCTCGTCTCAGCCAGTGTTAGCAACCACTGCCTTAGGGGAATGGGTAGGGGCCCCAAGGGGACAGGGGACATCCCTGTCAGCCCTCCCCGAGAATTAAATGCCTGCTCCCCACTCTGTGGCTGTCTCTATGGACTGTGGAAGGGAGGAAGGGAGGAAGGAAGGAAGAAAAAGAAAGGAAGAATAAAGGAATAAAGAAAGAAATAACCACTGCTTTAGAATAGTGGCTTCCAAACATTTCTCTTCCCACATACCCTGAAAGAAATTTTTAAAAATCCACTTGAAACTAGGTACATTTGAAATTCATATCTGATATTTTCATCATTAGTCTAAATGGCTAATGGCAAAATAAATTATTTTGGCATATTATAAATATTAATATATTTTAAAGATACATTATTTATTCTTATAAATATATCCAATGAAATTTGAATACCAGTATGATGTGAAGTTCACTTTCATGTAAAAACACACATACATCCACTTCTATAACAATCATAAATTTTATGTAGTTCCAGTTTCCACAGAATATTTTCCTAATGTGGTATGTTTATTTACTTGAAAGTTTTATATTGATCATTCTATCATATTTCTCTGTATAACTATATATAGTTTTATATATATATATATACACACACACACACATATATAAATTTGTATGTGTTAAATTGAATATGTATAAATTTAAAATCGACCTTTCTTTCCCATGTCCATAAGGCATTAAGTGTTAAAAATGGGCTTTTTTTGACATTTAAAATTTTTTTCCGCTTTACTGAGGTATAACTGACAAATAAAATTGTAAGCTACCGAAAGTGTACATTATGGTGAATTGATATACATATACATTATGAAAGGCTTCACACTATCTAGTTAATTAACATATTCATCACCTCACATATTTCTCTCTTTTGGGGGGCGGTGAGAACATAAAAATGTATTCTCATTTGAGCCATTACCACAATTATTATTTTATACAATAGATCAAAACACCATAGTCTATTACAAATGTTGATCAAAATAATTACATAAAAAATAAAATTTCATTTGAAATGCATTTCTGATTAATACTAGAATGAGGCAGAGTTTAGCAGGAATTCTATTCTAGTTGCTTTTTTTTTTAGGTTTAAGCATGGAAAAATCTTGTTCTTTCAAAAATAGAGAAGTATTGAAGGCCTTTTCTTATGACATCACTGAACTTCTGCAGCTTCTTCTAAGTTGGGTGCCACATTTACATATTTACCTATCAGAAGAATTCTTTCAGGTAATCTACCAATTGGCAAATCTATGAGGCTTTCCTTCAATTATAATGAAAGCAAAGAATTGGAAATTGCCCCAGTTTGCAACAGCAATTTCTGGAAAGTATACAAAAAACACCACCAAGATATAATAAACAGCCATTATGCTTGTAACTCTTTCTCATAAAGGCACCTAGATTAATCTGGTGTATGTAAAATATGTGGGAAATATTACTTAATTTCAATATATTTTTGTCAATTAAAAACATGTACTTTGAGTGTATTTTTATCAAACTATGGAGCTGCAGGTCTGGCTAATTTAGTTTATGCAAAGTGGTGACTCCAATAACATAAATGGCTAAATCATTTTTCACTGTAAAACAAATCAACCAAATCAAACTTGCTTTTTGTCTCAAAAAAACGGTCTTAATTTTTCAACTCAAATAAATGTCATAGAGAATATCCGCATTGCAACCTTTGCACTTCTGAATGCAGCAGTAGCTGGGTATCAGCTCACACCATTTCTCCCACTCATCCCTTTAAAATGGTACAAGTTCACAACTTAGATTTAATATTTACCACATTAATAGCAACGTCCTAGGCTACGTGAAAATCGGAACCCAAATCTTTGAAAATCAGACCTCTGTGGATAAGTGTTTCCAGATTATAGGAGAAAAAGCCAGCGTGAGCAGTAAGGCCCTTTACTCTCATATGCACGCACCACACACTTCAGCAACGTCTAGAGAAACACCATGTGCCATTCCCAGCACAACCCCAAGTCAACTTGGATAAAGGCAGTCAAAATTTTTGCAAATTTCTTCACCAATGGTATTCCTAGGCAAGTCTTAGCGAGCCAAATGGCCAACATATTATATATCATTAACTGGAAATAATTGGAAACATCTGTGACTCTATCCATCTGAAAGGCATATATTTTACTTTCAAAAGTTTTTGGTACCACGATATGTTGAACAATGATTTCTATCATTTCCAGCACTCTACAGAGTACAGAGTTTTATGAATAGGGAATAGATTTAACTGAAGCTTAAACTGGACAGTGAACCTAATTTTTGGCTATGAACAGGGCACCAGAAACTTTTCTAAAGTTTTCTTCCCTGCTAATTTGTACACAGTTTCTAAGCCACTTTTAATGGCTGTAGGAAAGAGTAAACTTATTTATATTTTTACCAACATCTTCTACTGGTCTCTTAAATTAATAGTCAACCTGCTATGAACTTAGAAGTGTGTCAGAAGTAAAGGAAATAAAGAAAAACAAAGCCCGGCAATTTTGGTTGGAGAAGTTCATATAAAATTTAGAGATACTGGTCCTCTGGAGGTAGCTGGAGAAGAAAGGGATTAAGTATTTGCTTTTGTTTTCCAATGAATTATTTGGAATTTTAACATGTTTCAAAATAAAAAGTTACTTCAGTTAGTACAATAAAAGTTTCCCTTAATGATTCATTTATTTACATTTCTTTGTAAAACATACTCCCTCTTCATTGTGTTGGTTATAGGAAGTAAGGTATAATGTGTGTGCATAACAAACATGAGGTATATACACCTCCCTTCCCCTTACCCGTGGGAGACATAGCTAATTAATCACGGCATTCTTTGCTACTGAAGAGAGGTCTGAATTTTGGGGTTTCATGAATCTGTTATCCATCAGCTGATGCCGGCATGCAGATTTAAGCCTATTTCCTTTCCTTGGTACCAGAGAAAAACTTAGGTCAGCATGTCCACCCTCCCCACTTACTAGCTAAGAAATCTTGGGAAAGGCTTTTAATCTGTTCTGCTGCCCTCAAAGGACTGTTACACAAGTGGAAAGATTAAATTCCCGTAAACGCATTTTGTAAACTGTACAGTTGCAATCACACATTGTTTGAAGAAATAAGATTAATTGTTTTGTAATGTAAACAGCACCATCTCTTTAGTTAATCTCTTCCTGGGCTCTTTCCATACATATTTATTTTATCTATTTTGTAAGTGTAGATTTTTTTTTTATTTTTGGTTTTATTAAAACTATCCACACCTGTATTCCCTTTGAATGTGATATCTGATCCTAACCAGAAGAAAATGCTGCTGGAGGAGAAAGCTCGAAATCTCACACCTGGCTCATCATTATGGTGCTCTGGCAGTCCTTTCTTCTCGGCTGGAGGCTGTGTGATTAATAACCCCTCTTCCCAATCATATGGGTATAATACTCATCTTCCTTTGGCTGGAGGTGGGAGATATCTTATAAATGTGTGACGCACATGGGGGCCTCGTGATGCAAATTTCAAAATCAGCTAGGAGTTGATTGGCAGAAAACCGAACAATGGGGTGACAGGTGTGCTGGGGGTCAGGAATCTGTGAAAGAGAGGCTGAGTGAAGGTGGAGAAAAAGAGCTAGAGAGATTTGGAGTTAATCAACAGCAATAGCTGGGACAGCAGCCGTTTATGAAAGCAGATCTAAGCCAGATATCCTGGAAGAGAGGGCAGCTTCAAAGGCTGGTGAAAACAAAGAGAGGTGTGGGAGTTTAGTTAGCTGACTTCACAAAAAGCAGGATGGAACTAAGACGCCAGGATGATGCCATAAACGGCACAAACGTATTCTCTGTGTACCACATTCCCGAAGTGTGCCTGTCTGCCCCAGGTTTGTACCCTGAGGAGCCACGCCCATTTCTGATTATGACAGCCTCAAGGTCAGAGACGCTCTCATTTGTTTCTCTAGATGCCAGCAGGGGACGTGCACTCAGGAAGTGTTCACCGGACTGGACGGAACTAAACATTGGATTGTCAGGAAGTTGATTTGGGTAACACGAAAAGGGGAGAAGCAGAGAATCGAGCCACAATTTCACCCCTTAAACATGCCAGCAGAAGTGATGAGGATGACTACAGGAACGTTTAGTTGGAAGGCTTCCAATAACTAGGCGGAGCACATTGTTCAAGATAAGCCCCATTTTGGTTTGCATTCTAAAATTCTAGTTAAGATGTGCTAAGTTTTCTGCATAGCAAATGCTTTCACCCCAAGGCCAACTAGACGATAACAAGTCCAAAGACGGAAAGTGTGTTGAAACTTTTCCAAAAAACTGGCTTGGGTATCTGTTGCTGACTTACTCTCTCAGGTGATCCAGTCAGCATAGCAAAAGAACTACCCCAGAGAGAAGAACAGGTGGAAAGGGGAAAGGTACGGATGCCACGTCCTGTGATGGCCCGCCCAAACGATTGCCCCACTCAACCGGGGGCAATGCAGACAGGAGAAGTGAGAGCCAGTAGCTTGATATATTGGTCACATCTGCTCTTAGGGACACTTCATCCATCTTCTTTGCACTCTAGCCACTTTGCCTTTATGGATGGTTTTTACTTATGTAAAAATATTTTTTCTTTGGGCAGTATGACAGACTCAACACATGCTTCCGTGTCCAAATGTATTTCTTTAGCAAATTATCTGCAAGCCAAAATTTTATGTGGGGTTTAATAAATCTGTGAATATAGTTTATACATACACACTTTAATTCAAATAACCCTCTTAAAATTGTCACATTTAACTATCCATGCACACAGACTATATGTTTACATCATCCCTGATGCATAAGTGGAAGTTTTCCAAAAATTCTGGGTACAGTAGAAAGAGGGAGTTCCAAGGAAGGAATATTACCTCTAAAACTCCTCTCTAACACATATATGAAGGCATTTAATCTGTCGCCAAATGCCAGAAATATTTTACTTTTCCCATGTGAGAATGAATACTTCACCTAAATGAATTTTAAACAGTGAAATGACTACTTCCATCCCATCGAATCTATCTTTACTTAAAAATAATCAAAATGAACAGTTTTAGAGTTTCAAACTATTAGAGAGGGTTTTTTTATTTTTTTAATTAAGAAGTGCTTCAGCTTGGACATATTCAAGGGAGGTCACTCAGTGCTTTAGCCAAGAACATAATTCAAATATTGTGGAAATAATTTATGCTACTCTTCAAATATTTACAGGTCTCGCTCCTTCCTGACCAATTTGTGATTGTGTAGGACTGTGTGTCTAGTTCTGGACAATGAACTATGAGCAATGATGAGCTTCTCCTCCCAAGGAGGAGCATTTTAGTGCCATTGTAGACACTCCAGATCTATCCTTGCTCTCTGGCACGGCAACCCGTGATGATTGAGGTGGTGGCTGTGTCCCTAGCCTTGTTTCCTTAGTGACAGTGATTGGTAAAACTTCCTGCTGACCCATGAGAATAAACCTTTGTGGTTTTTAGTCACAGAGACTTGGGAAGTGTTTACTAGCACAGCATACGAAGTGCATTGTGATTATATATGTGTGTGTATGTATATGTTTATATACATGTATTCCTCATTTTTTTTTTTTTTTTTTTGCGGTACGCGGGCCTGTCACTGTTGCTGCCTCTCCCGTTGCGGAGCACAGGCTCCGGACGCGCAGGCTCAGCGGCCATGGCTCACAGGCCCAGCCGCTCCGTGGCATGTGGGATCTTCCCGGACCGGGGCACGAACCCGTGTCCCCTGCATCGGAGGCGGACTCTCAACCACTGCGCCACCAGGGAAGCCCTATTCCTCATTTTAAAATATCTAATAACTGTATATTAGTTATATAACCTAATACACACACTCACATAGTTTCTTTTTAAATTCCAGAAGAATTTTACGTGAACCAATTGGTGCCATTCTACCCAGAACATTTTATGTCTTGTTATTTAAGAATTGTGAGTTAATATCATTCTGAAAGTAAAGAAAGAGGTCACAAGCAGATTCTACTTGTATTGTTAGTTGTTTATAATTGTTAAGACGGTGCACCTCAGTTGCAGATCTACGTGGAGTCTAAGAAAATATACGTAGATCTGCACATACGCAATCTGTAATAAATAAATGGAGACATGTATAATAAAGCTGAATGAATAACTTTATGAATCCCACAAATAACTTTATGAATCCCACAGAAGTGTGCATTTAGCTTTAGTGAAAGTTCTTCAAAAACATAGGAGTTATTTATAACTCCAAATGCCTTCTTGTAGAGGGAGGGTTCTTCATTGACATAATACTATGAAAAATAGGGGCATGATAGTCTAGAAGTGGAATTTATAGAAAAGCTGAATTGTTTTGAAAAAGGTGGGGGGGTGATAAAAAGAGATGGATGGTACCTAGGGGAAATCTAAGAAGAAGCTAGGGCAAAGGGAGAGGGGAGTTCCCAGAATTAGCAGCACAGCCAGAAAGAAGCACTCGGCCCACAGCACAGCCTGGTTTAACCTGACACATCCCTGTTAAAAGTGGCACTGATTAGGAAAAAGCACAGAGCCACATTTTACCCACAGGTTCCAACTGTGTGCACTGAGCTTGCACAGAAATAAAACAGTTCCGGAAGCACTAGAAGGAGTGGTTGGCTGTCGACACTTACTGCGAGGACAATCTGGAGGGAACTATGAGCCACTTCTATGTACTGGTACTCCAGAAAACACCCCGAGACCGTGATGTAGCGATGGTCTTCTGGGGCCCAGTCTGGGGCAGGTGTCACTGATGTCACCGTACATCCTGGTCCATTCTCCATCCACCAAGATCGGTGCATTGAAATATTAAAAGTCAGGATAAGGTCTGTTTCCTGCAAGAAGGCAATTTATAAGGATGAGAATTACTTTGTAAATGTTAGTTAGCTTATTCGGACTGAATTGCTTTTGAGTTTCCCATTTTGAAATGTGGGTTTCTTCCCCTCCCCTTGCTGTATTTTATAGGCAGAAAGGTAGCATCTAAAGTCAAACTATCAGTTCCACCTGAAAATTATGTCTATCGATTTCATTTATGAAGGTTTGCCTGACTGCAGTGATACAAATGAAAATACTTACTAGTAGAATTGTCAGGCTTACATTGTTACACTGAAAAGTCTTAGCTTTTAGGACTTGTAAATATTACAAAGGGAGTGTTTTAAGCTATTTTTATCAAGTGCAGTTCATCTTCAGCCTGCTATTTTCCTCTCCCTCAGAATATTTACCTTTTGCACATTTTAAAAGTTAAAACTGTACATCAGTTTGGCAAAATTTAACACAATAATGTGGTTAGTGGTTAAAATATGTGAGAACTTTACTTAATAAAACACATTATTTCTTGTCCCCCACCACTTATTATTATTTTAGAAAATCAGGATCTTTTCAATCTTGCCAACTCCTAATATAAAATTGGTCACAATACTTCTTAGAAAATACCATCAGCAAATTATTGCAGGGTGAAAATAAGTCAACAACTCTTTAGATGAGGTTCAGCATGTTAGGTGATGTGCAGCTACAAATGGAATGATGGTAGTTTCTGCACTAGTGACCTTGAAATCACATACACAGATGTGGAGCTGTCAATAGCACAGGGACGAATGTTGTTTTCCAGGAAGAGAATGCATCAGACACATCCTAGTATTCAGCAAGTCATGAGGGAAGATTCTAACAGAGAGGATCAATGGTGGAAAAGGAATTATTTCAGTCTCAGTGATAGAACCTCAAGATAATAGATGCCAACTACTTTCACACCAAAATGAGGTACCAGATTGACCAGGCAGATCCTGCATAGGAAATATTAAGACATATTCACTTAAACTGAACATATGAAAGGGCTGAGCATAAGTGATCAGGGAATTTGGAGACTGGAAAGAGTATTCCTTTGGAGAGTGCTATGTTATGAGTCTCATCATCTCCATAAAGTGGTGGTAAGGGAGGGGGTAAGGTCTCTTCTCTTCAAGCCTATTGAGAAAGGCTTCAAAGTAGCCCTTGGAACCTGGGAGATACAGCAAACTGGTTTCTGACTCAGTCAGAATAAATCTCATAATAAAAGCCTGTGGCTGGAGCTACCTGCTAAGTGGCTAAAAATGTCTTTTTCATTGCATTAGTTGATTTTTGAATAGTGAACCAGTCTAGTATAAATCCCACTTGGTTGTGGTGTATAATTATTTTTGTACATTGTTGAATTCATTTTGTTTGAAAACATTTTGTTAGGATACTTGCATCTATATTTGTAAAAGGTAGTGTTCTTTTCCTGTATTTTCTTTGGTTTTGGCATTAGGTTAATGCTACCTCATAGAATCAGGAAGTTTTCCATCTGCTTCTGTCTTCTGGAAGAGATTGCAGAAAATTGGAATAATTTCTTTCTTAAATGCTTGGTGGAATTCACCGATGAACCCATCTGGGCTTGGTGCTTTTTGTTTTGAAAAGTTATTAATTGAGATATATGTATATATCTATCTCTATATATATCTATATATCTATCTCAATTGATTAATTTATTTAATAGATATAGGCCTATTCAAATTTCTTCTTGTGTGAGTTTTGGCAGATTGTGACTTTAAAGAAATGTGTCTATTTCACCTAGGTAATCAAATTTGTGGGCATGGAGTTCAGCTGTATACTGAAGCCTGTCTTCTCTACTACAGCAGCTAAAATAAAATTTATCTTGTCACTTTTAACAAGTTTCCAGTGCAATTTTTTTCTTAACAGCTCTCATGTCTTTCTCTTACCTGGTTTGCTCTCTTATTTCACAGAGTACATAATTCACAACTTTCTTAAGAATAGGTGAATGATTTTAAGTCTGAAGTGTTTTTACCCTACTTTTATATTAATTGACTGATATTTTGGATGGATATGTGCTTCTTGGTTGAAAATCTTCTCTCAGAACTGGGTGGCTGTTTCTCCATTATCTTCTAATTTCCATTATTACAGTTAAGAAATCTGATATCATTTTGTTCCCTGTAATTTTTTATGTAACCTGTTTTCTTTCTTTTGGTTTCTTGCATCTTTTTGTTTTAAACAGTGAAATATTTCAAAAACATCAAAAAGTATAGAGGATATTATAATAATACCATTATACCCACCACTCAGTTTCATTGAATCTTATGTTATATTTGCTTAAAGTCATTTTTTAAATAAAATTTTATACATATAAATGATGCTTCCTCTGTAGTCTTCCTAAATATGATTTCCCCCCCTCTCTCTCCACAGATAGTTACTATCATGATTTTGGTGTCATTATTCTCATGAAAGCTTTTTGTAGTTTTACTGAATATTTACATAGTTATTAATAATACAAAATGCTGGTTTTTTAGGTTTTAAAATATATATATACTCTGTAACTTACTTTGGTTCCATGTTATATTTTTGAGGTTTATTGATGTAGAAAATCTTTTTAGCTTCAAGTTCTGAAATTCAGTAAAACAGTATCTTGATGAGTTTCTTTTTCACTTAGTTTGTAGAGCATCTGGAGGGACTTTCCATCCAAGAGCGCTTTCCTTCCATTCTAGAAAACAACCTACATTATATCCTTAATTGTTCCCTCCCCTCTACTCTTTTGTGTTACTGCAGGAAGCTCCTATTAGTCAGACATTTGTCTTTCAGGATCGATCTCTTACATTCTTATTTTTTCTTTCGTATTGTTCATATCTTATATTTCTCTTTACTCTCTTGTAGATTTTCTTTACCAAGTCTTCCCAAACTTATATTGAACTATATCTTTAATTTTTAATATTTGGAACTTTTAACAGCTAATTCTTCTCTAATTGTTGCTTTTGTATAGTTAATATATTTGAATTGTTTCTTGGCTATAAATTTTCTTATTCCCTGAATACTTATTCTTTTAAAATTGTGTTTCCTACTTTGTTTTTGCTTTATCCAAGTTACTTATTTTTACTAAATAAGTAAACAGATAAGTAGATAATATTAACAGTAATTATCAAGGATCTACTATGTGCGATAGGCAATGTTCCTACCTTTATGAGTGTTCATTTGGGGTGGGGTAGATGGACAACAAATACATGAACGTATCAAAATGTCTGTGTAGTGATTAATATATGCAGAAATATAAGCTCAAGTAAAGAAATAGAATAACCAAGAATTGGGTGATGGGGAGTGTAACACAATATTAAATATAATAGTAAGAAAAGATGTCTCATTATTTTGTATTTGCACGAGTTCTGAATGAAGCGTAGGAGTAAAGAGAGCAGATATGGGGAAAAGCATTCCAAGCAGAGAGAATAGCCAGTGGGAACGCCTGAATATTTTCTATTATGTTTATTTTTGCCTCTGACTTTCTTGTTGGAGCTGTTCCTTAGAAGTCTTTTACAAAAGTTGTCCTTTCATACCAAAGAGAAACTAAAACTTGATTGGCAGTTTGTCATGCATTAGTGGGCTGATCCGCTGGTATCCTTCACATATGATGACTGAGCAGGGCCTTCCAAATGCTAGGTCTGTAGGGATTGGTAGGACTTTGTTCTGGGTCTTCCACTTTACTTATGGGGTATACATCAGACCACAGCCTCCTTGGGCTGAACTGGGGAGGAGCTGATGCTCTTGCTGCATAATATGCAGGCTTTTTTTTTCAGCATACAGTATTTAATTTAATGCTCATGTATTCAGAAACTTAACTCATGCCTGCCTGTGCTTCAAGAGTCTTACCAGTCCAGAGGAGAAGCCTCGTTGCATAGACTAAAGGAAGTGCCTCAGGGCAGTCTAACTGCCCCTTGAACAGATTATTCAATTATTCGCATTTTTAATCCTGTACCTCACATGCACCTTCCACTTCTAAATCCTGACTTTTCCAAGGGTTTTATGGGTCAAATCTGTACATTGGAACCCACTGCATGATCATAAGTTTTAGGTTTTTCCATTTTGCTAAGTCATGTGCTAATCCTCTACTTTCTATCTTCCAAAAACTGTTGACACTTCTTGTCCATTCTCTTTTTACTGTGTGTTATCATTTTTTTATTCTTTAATACCACTTGGTGGAGTTTCAGGATGAAATGTAAGTAAGTACATATATTCAACCAGTGATCATTAACTGGAAAGTTTCTGGCATTATCTTACATTCTTATTTAGTTTCTTGTGGACATTTAAACAAAAGGTCTCTGTGTAAGCATAAAATAATGCACACATAAGCACGTGTGCCTTATTTTAAGCACAAAATATAAATTCCTGCTTGTAAAATAGACAATCGAAAGGTCTTCTTAAGTCCCCTTAAGTGCAACAGAAATTCCTGAGTATGACCTGCTCGATGCATAATCAATAGGTTATTTAATTCCCATATATTTTGTAATTTTGAGTTCAAAATTATAAGGACTTTTGAGACAAAGAATAAATCTTGATAGCACAAAATAAGGCATAAAACCACAGACCAAATCTTGTATATTATCAATGAATTCACACTGAAAAGGATACAAGATAGGCTCAGAATTGTAAGATTAAAAAACTTTTATATCTAAAAAGACTTTAATAATTATATGTTCAGAGTAGTATAGTGTAATTTGTATAAATATATTTATTCATCTCTCTTAGTAACTATTCAAAAAGTTCAGATTAAAGGACCCCATTATTGGTCATGTCATTTTTCAAAATAGCAGGGTCTGGTATATTACATGAAAGCTGTTATTAGCGTTAAAAAGTTGTTTCTGATGGGGTTGTATGTATTCAGGGCAACACAAGAAGCCTAATTGCTCAACAAATAATAAGCATTTGATAATTAAAAAAAGAGCATTGAAAAGTAAATGAGAAAATGATACTAGTCATGTCTGAGAATTTCAACAAAAAGCTACAATTTACTTTCACAATTTATGGCATTTGTTGCATAATCTATTCTAATAGTAAACAATCGATTCAATATTGCAAAGATTAGAAGGTGGAAGTAAGAGTGAGAAGCTTTCAGTTGCAGTTTAAAAAATCTGAAATATTTTCTTAAATTTCTGGAGTTTTCTATTACTTAGTTCGTCTTTTGAAATAATAATATTAAAAATTGATACTCTCGCTTTTATAGATTGCTTAGTTAGTATCTGAAAGTATAGAAACTATGCTTCTTAGTAAATGGCAATTAGGTTATAGTTATCAGGATAGTTACTAACAAATATTAATTATTCATATACCATATGCAAAATACTCTACCAGGCCATGATGATGAGAAGAGATGTAAGATGCAATCTCTAACATTGTCTCTTTTGGAGGGCAAGGTATAGAGATAAAATGTAACAATAAAAGGAAGCATTTGATAAGCACCTAATGAGAGGTGTGGACAATGTGTGTCTGGGAACTCGGAGGGTGTGATGCCTGTGGACTCTGGTGGGGCAGCCTCTTAGAGATGGGAACTCTAGCTGGGGTTTAAAATAAGAGCCAGGTTAGATAGATCCACAGCCTCGGGGGAAAAGACCATTTTAACTGGCGTGGACCAAATAATCAAAATTGTAGAGCTAAGAATACTTGTGTATTTAAGGACAAGTAAGTAGCCTTATTTTTATGAGATGAGAGTTCTTAAGAAGGAGTAGTGTGTAAAATCACTTCAGAAAAATAAGTTGAGGACAGATGGGGGAGTGACTTAAATGCCAAACCAAACATCCTGGCTTATTGAAAGATTTTTGATCAGGGACAGGACATTGGTGCTATCAAACATGAACAGAGATATATTACAGAAAACATAATCAAGTCTCCTGTAGGATTGGGGTGGACAGTGCAGGAAACATGGGGTGAGACCAGTACAGGTGCTGTGTTAAAAATAGCCACGATGGAAGTGATCACACAGATGCTGTAAAATCCAAATGCTTCATCTTAATCACCCTAGACTATTCTGCTGAGTTCCCTAAGTGTCCAGGGAGGTGAGACCAGGATCACCTCAGAGTAATGCTTTATATTATTTTAATACTCTCAGAGTAAGAATGGGAACAAGTCAACAATACATTAAAACATACTTCTGGTGCTGATATTAGAGGAAGGCCAGGCAAGCACGTTGAATGGTAAGAAGCAAACTTTAACAACAATAAAAATACTCTGGAAGGTCAAAATAGTTATATTAATAAAAGCATATGTATTTAGACATCGGGACTAAGAAGTAGTTAGAGAACCCTGTGATTGAATGGCATCCTTAATTAGCTGAGGATGCAGGAGTTGGGATAGTGAGGAAGGCTATATTTGACACCAAGAATCACTTATTCTCAATGAACTCTTTTTTTTCTTTTTACAACCAAATATATACTGAGTTAAAGTTTATAAGGTCATCAGAAAGCATTGTGTTATATCTCATTGCCAATATCTATATGTGGATACTAATTCATAGGAAATTCTGAAAAATTCTTTAGAATTTTCACAGCTTATTTCCAGCTGGTGAACTTAATATTCTAACCTTAAACATAGCTCTTTTCTTCTG
Organism: Delphinapterus leucas; assembly: GCF_059928025.1. Classification (NCBI taxonomy): domain Eukaryota; kingdom Metazoa; phylum Chordata; class Mammalia; order Artiodactyla; family Monodontidae; genus Delphinapterus; species Delphinapterus leucas. The sequence continues at coordinate 59,676,326 of NC_143140.1, read as the reverse complement.
TTAATACATGCTTAAATCTGTGCAAACCTGCTCATACATATAAAAACCCTAATGCCAAATTTATCCTGGTAACACAAGAATTAGTGAAAGCAAATCATAGCGTTCAAGATGCCAGGAAGAAGGAGCTAAGAAAATATGGTTTTGAAAAGATAAGCAAAATTACAAATGCACTTTATTTGACAAGTAGAATGAATGTTGCCTATATAGCAATGCAGTGTAGAGCATAAGGAAGTTCATATCTACCAACTCCAAAATCCAAAGATGTAATCCATCCTACTATATGATAAACTGAAGAAAAGTAGATGGAACATCGAAAATATATTTGTGCCCCTACTTTCTTCTAGAATCCTTAACTATGGGTAACTTTGGGATTTGGCTGATTATGGATCATAATTCAATATGACACCATAGGTAGCGTTAACTCCAGTTCCTGGCTCCTGTCTTTAGTTATTCAAGGAAAAATCAAGAAAATATTTCTGTGAGCATGAAAAACATTACAACCATTCCTCTAAAATCAATGAGGAAAATCTGATATTTGGATTTATAAAATCTAGTTTTAAAAACAAAACGTGTTTCTTCCCACTATGTAGAAAGAGTCACTAAAGATGTAGCACAAAATGTTTCAAGTTCATTGCTATTACATGTTTTCATTGTTTCTTGCCTGAAAACAGGTTTCTCATGTCTGTGTTGCAACAAAGGCCATTATTTCACTTTTCTAAATCTTATCCTAATTGCCTCCTTAGTCCAGATAAATGTTTTACGTTATTCTACAACTGGTCTGCATCCTGAGCATTGTTGCAAAAATTACATTTTAATGAAATCCTCCTCAATACTTCTTATTAACATCCTGCATTTATCTCTGTATTTAAATTAATATTTTGGGCTACCCCTTCTAAGCTTTTCCTGATTAATTCCATTCCTTTTTTGAGATCATAATGTTATAACTGGTGTGTGTGTGTGTGTGTGTATATATATATATATATATATATATATATATATAGCGAAATTATCTTGGTCCCTTGTTTTCTTCTTGTGGGAAAGGGATATGTTAAGCCCCAATATAGTCACTGTTCCTGCTTAGGAAATACATATTAACTCTAAGCTAGAGAAGAAAGTCTGCGTTGGGAATACAAAGAATTTTGTTTCAAGGTGATCCTTGTAATGTTCTGAAAGAGCTGTGTGGAAGGAAGGAAGAGGAGGGAGGGAGGGAGGGAAAGGAAAGGAAAAGAAAGAAAGAATTCAGAAAGGAAGCTGCCGTGCTGTTAAAGTTAATTGAACCTCCAGGCTCAAAAGTCTTGATTATTTTTTACTTCCAAAGTTAGGACTCATCAGCCATGAGTGGGATCTAAGTTTGGCAAAATGAGTCTTCTCTCCTCTCTTTCACACCCTTTCTAGCATATGCTAGAGGCAGAATTTTCTCAGCTGGTTACAATAATGAAAGATCAACTTCTCACTGACTTTATAGTTTTCGATGTACTGAAACCTCTTCAGGCAGCTTTTCCTGCTGTTTTCTCACTTTCTCATTTGTTCCCACCCTGCAGGTATCTTTTCCCATTTTGTGAGTGTTCCTTTCCCATCTAAGAGCTTTGAAAAGTGATCTGCATTCCCTCTAGGGGCTTAGGGACACAAAGAAGAGGTTAGCTATTTCAAGAGAAGATGTTACTGCCATTTTGGCACTCATCTGAAGGCCACCATTTCCTTTGTTTCTAAAGTACATTTATGTGCATTTTTTTTTTTTTTTTTGCGGTACGAGGGCCTCTCACTGTTGTGGCCTCTCCCGTTACGGAGCACAGGCTCCGGACCCGCAGGCTCAGCGGCTATGGCTCACGGGCCCAGCCGCTCTGCAGCATGTGGGATCTTCCCCGACTGGAGCACGAACCCATGTCCCCTGCATCAGCAGGGAAGCCCCCACATTTATGTGGATTTTTAACTGGCATGGAGGCAGAGGTGCTGATGATACTGAAGGCTTGGTGACATTTCAGGAACACTGAAATGTTCTCCTCAATGGTTCCCCACCATTACTGCCAGTCATTATCCCACCTATGTGTGCAGCCGACCCCCCCGTCCTGACGCTATCATTTTCCCAAAGTTGGAAATGCTGACTTGGATGGTATCTTCACTTGCCTCCAAAGATTTTAACTTGTCAACAGAATTGAATTGGGAGCCCAATCACATTTTGATCCATAGTTCAAAATGTCTCTTAGTTAAATTTATTACCAGAGATGCTAAAAAAGTTTTATGTCCTTTCCTTTCTTCATTCATTCTCTGGGAGAGAATAATTCATGGGAATATGACCCAAAATGGTAGCAAGATGGAGATAAGCGAAGCATTAATGTCATTGATGCTGGACTTTAGAGAGCCATCTTTCAGTTATTGAGAAGGACCATAACTAGAGATGCAATGAAATACTAATTAACAGAAAATTTCTCTATAAGACTCTTAAATCTTTTCATTTTGAAGATAAGTGTATCTCCTAGTCCATTATAAATTCTTCAACTTACTGTTAAGTTTGAGAAAATATATATACTGCAAAAAGAAAGGAAATAAAACTTTTGTATTTATTACCTAGACTATGCCTCAAAACACTTAGAAGGAGAGATTATTATCCTTATTTAACAGAGGAAAAAATGAGGCTGAGAGTGCATATATAACTGCATCAAGTTATTTTTATTAAGGATGAAACTAGGTTTCAAACCTATTTTTTGTCTGAATGCATGCCTTCCAACTAAACCTTGTTGCCTCTTAAGGAAATTCTCTTGGTCACCTAATCAATCATTGCCGAAACACCATATTTGGTATTCTTTAGGAGGATGTTCTAGAAGAAAACCCAGTGGACTCATAATTCATACAATTTATTTTAAAAGTTTCTAAATGCTGTTCAGAAACCTACACAGCACTATAAAAGACCTGGACGTGTCCTCTTTGGTGGTTTGCTAACGCTAATCCAAAATTCATTGTACCCTGGATTTACAGTAGAGGTATATTAGCCATGCATTTAGATGAAGGAGCTTTTAAAGATATTTTAGTTGTACTTTATTCTCATGAGGGATTTTTTTTTAAGTGGTAAGATTTGTCTCTTGTCTTGTTTTATCCTGGCAAGTACATAGATCAATACTGCTTAGAATTTGTGGAGACAAATATAAATAAACCTCTAAGTCTAAATAAAACACCTTTAAGTATGTACCTATTTCCTTTGGATTGCTTCCAAAGAGCTCTTTGCAGCTTTTGTAATGCACAAGTCCAAGAGGCTGCTGGTGGAAAAGTCACTGTGTAGAAGAAAACACTGAGAAATAGAAAAATACTCCTCATTACTTTTACATAGAAAGAACACTTAGTTCCTCTGTCTCCTTTACAAAGAGGGGATATTCTTCCCCGAAGTGTAAGAGGACACAGAAGTAGAAGTTGGGAACACAAATGTGGGGAAGAAACAACTCAATAATTTTGTTACAGTGGTGAAAAGGTGAGGATGAAGTGAGGTGGTGGGCAGGAGAGTAGTTCATTCTAGAAATGGTGCTGATGTTGAAACAGCATCAGTCACAACTCAGTCCTTCTTATTTATTTATTTTTTTGCGGTACGCGGGCCTCTCACTGCTGGGGCCCCTCCCGCCGCAGAGCACAGGCCCTGGACGCGCAGGCCCAGCGGCCACGGCTCACGGGCCCAGCCGCTCTGCAGCATGTGGGATCCTCCCAGACCGGGGCACAAACCCGTGTCCCCTGCATCGGCAGGCGGACTCTCAACCACTGCGCCACCAGGGAAGCCCAGTCCTTCTTATTTAAAAGATGTGCTTCCTTCCAACTCTTTTTCCCCTTCACTTGCCTACAGAAAGGCATCATCCTCTATCAAAATATTCTTTTCTATTTGTTGACGATTCTCTTCTTAAGAGTACCAAAAATGAAGTCTTGTGAAAACGAATAGTTTAATAATTCCCCATCCAAAAGTTCATAGCCATAAGCCAAGGGGCCATTTGAATTTACATCTTACACCTTAGCATGTCCATTGTCGTATAATCTTAAGTTATAGGTGGATTTTGTTAAGCTACTTCAGTAAAGGAGTAATAAAGTAACCAGCTATTTTCCTGCAGTGGACATAAGAATTGTGTGACATCTAATCTTCTCATTCACCTGAGGGATCTTTTACAGTCTCCTGGTCAGACTGTTTCAGAGTTTGCATCTGTAGACAGACACTGACAAAACTGCATCCTTTGCAGGGTCTAAAACTGATGTCCTATGAGGAATTTTGAGAGAATTTAGGTTGAATTGTCTGGAAAAGACTAAATGAGATTCTTATAATTGCCTTCAAATATTTAAAGAAATATAAAATAATCAGAGGGATCAGACTCATTTATATTTAACTTCAGGGAGAAGCCAAAGATTCAAGCTGATGAATTCATCTGGGAGGTAAGGCAGACAATCCTCAAAAGATTAGAAATGTTCCCAGAAAGAATGGGTGGTGTTCTGGGTAATGAATTCCTGTAGCTAGTGGTATCCAAGCAAAGGCTGGATGGTCCTTCAAGAGTGAAGGCTACACTCAAAACTTACACAATCTCTTCCCTCAAAATGATTCTGTGATTGTATGAGTAGAGAGAAACTAAAGATCATATGTGACATGATTATCCATTGCCTAGGTTTATTCAGTACCACTGAGATAGGGGAATGTAAACTTCTGAGTATATCACTCTATCTAGTTCATATGAAATGACTTAGAAAAATAAGCTGTAATTTTAAATCTACCAATGACTAGTTTATGCCCAGCTGTTAATAATCTGCCTCTATTGACAGCTACTCATGTTAGCTCTTCAATAATCTGCACTATGCTGTAGTTGACGATGATTATATATAAATTCTCAGCACCAGACACTTAGAGAATCTCTTTAGAAGGATCAAAATCACTTAAATACTCTTGTGAAAAGGAGCAATTTTAATAGTTTTTCACTAATCAGTGATTGTTCACAGTTAGAACCAAGAGAATGACTTGAATTTATACAGTGAATCTGAAAAGGTTCCTACAAAACTCCAGCAATTTAAAAATTTAATCTAGTTAGAATATCATAAAGGTTACTTCCATTATAGAATATAGCTACATGGGGTTTTTTTTCTTTGCTTTTTGGGGTTTTTTGAATTAAATATTCCTTTATTGCTGAAAAATGCTCACCAACACCTGAGCCTTCAGCGAGTTGCAATCATTTTGCAATAGTAACATCAAAGACCACGGATCGCCACAATAAATCTCATCATAATGAAAAAGCTTGAAATATTGTGAGAATTACCGAAATGTGACACAGAGACACAAACTTAGCAAAAATAGTGCCAATAGACTTGCTCGATGCAGGGTTGCCACAAACATTCAATATGTGAATAACGCAGTATTTGTGAAGCACCATAAAGCAAAGCACAATAAAACAAGGTGTGCCTGTAATTAAAGCCCCTACATGTTTTTGGGGTTTTGTGTCTTACACTTGTGTTCATACTGAAAACAAAATTTTTTCTCAATGTTTTTGTCAAACAGATCCCACTAAGACCACCACGTTTGTTTTTCTCAAGTTTGTTTTTCCCCTATGAGAAGATCTCTTCACAAGCAAGGGCACCAGTGGCATTTCTTTTTGGTGAGTCTCTTAAAAATACATCAGAGAGAACTTTCAAGCACATATTGTGAGCTGACCCTCTGGGTACTCATGATGTCTCTCATTATCAGCATCAGAACATTATTGTCCTACCCATGGCTGGATGATTCCTCAACATTGATAAAACTCTACCATGGAATATCATTGACCAACTTTGTTGATCACTGAGCATGTTTTATGAATTTTTATTTTACATTATTCTACTGGGTTTTCTTCTCCGTGTAAACAGGCTTTAGTCTTCACTAGCTCTTTAAAAGCACCATCATCAAGCCCACTTATAATGATTGTCCTTTGACACACCTGGCCTTGTCTCTCTGCCATGGTTTCAGTAGACTCTACTTCAGTGAGTGTGCATCAGAATCACCTGGAGGGCTTGTAGAAACAGGCTGCAGGGCGCTACGCCCACAGTTTCTGATTGGTAGGTTTGGAGCATGGCTGAGAATTTACATTTCCTAACAGGTTCCCAGATGATGCTAATACTGCTGATTTAGGATCTCACTTTGAGACTCAGGGCTCTACCAGCGTGCCTCATACTGTTTGCCAATTTTCACAGCTAGAGGCACTTAACTCACACGTCTTGATTCTGCCCCACGCACGTAGGAAGGAATACAGGCCTTTCATTGGTTCAGTACAACGTAACTTTACTACGGATTTGACGTGGGTAGCAGAGCTGAGCGTTTGCTGAGTTTTCCAGCTCCCATCCTTCAAGCCTTCCTGGATTCCTTGCTGGACACACTATTTCTTCTGAGACTAGGACACTTGGATTTCCCTTGCTCGGTTCCTTCTGGAAGCTGAAGGTGAGCAGTTAAGTTCACTACCCACATCTGGGAATCTACCTGGTTGCCTGGACATTTGTAACCTTATGCTCACTCTGGCATTTTTGTTTTGCCCACACTGATTTCTTTCTGTGGCTTGTTGTTAAGACTTTGAAGTTTGCCTTTTCTGTGCCAGTGAGTCTAGCGTCTAGGTCTGGCATTCCCTGGCCCGACTTCAAATACCCCAGGCTACCTTCATCTCTGCTTTTCAAACGTGGATTATTTATTCAGTTGAACAACATTGTTGCTATTCCTCTGACTGCTGCCTATTCTTTCGTTCTCTTGATTTCCATATGTGTTTCTAGATCCCTCAACCCCAAGCTCCATCTGCCTCATGCTCTGAGACTCAGTGCTGGTTTGGTCTTTTTCCTCTATGAACGATTACTTTTCTGGTAAGATCATGCAAGTTGGCCGGAAGGTTCTAATGTCACCTACACGCATGACTTAGACCCAAGTAAGTCAACTATATTTTTTCCTTTTTAAACCTGTGTCAGGGAGGTCTCTGGGCTTGTTATGCAAAGTGTAGTCTGAGGATTGGTGGCTTTCAGCATTTCGGGGTGTTTGTTAGAAGTGGTGAGCCTCAGGCTCCACCTCAGATGTACTGAGTTAGAATCTGTGTGTAACAGGAGCCCCAGGTGATTTTCATGCACATTGTAAAGAGCTGATGTATGGTATAGAGGCTATAGGAGGAACTGCTGCCACCTGAGGCTAAATGGGACTCTCAACCTTACCAATCACTTTTCCAACTTCCTTATCACCACTGATGTAATTTTACAAACCTGTGTTGGGTGAGTTTCCCACTGACAGTGTGAACTATGACCAACAACCCATGATTCTGCAGGAACCCAGAGTCTCTCTGTGTACATCTCACATTTGTTGTTTCTTGGGATTTCTCTTGCACAACGCCTTTTCTACTGTGTCAACATACCAAGGGAATATTTCTTCATGCTTTTGGCCATGATCTGATGTGGGCTTGGATGACAGACAGCCTGAGGGTCCAGGGTGGATGAATACTACTCAAGTTCAACAATAAATTTTAGGTACTTACTGTAATGCTGGCCCACAGTAGGTGGCCATCCAAACATCTCTCATCAGCATTTATTATGGAGAAGATGTCATCGGTAGATCAGGCTGGGTGAACTAACTCCACCCCAGAGCTTCTGTGGTGGATGGGGCCGGCGGTACTGGCCTGGACAGTGACCAGTGAATGGCCTTGTTGCCAGCAACCCATCCCTAAAGGAGCAATGCTTCCTTCAGGCAGTGACTGAGTCCAAAAGTCAGGTCCAACCATGGCAGGGAGGGGGCTAATAAGACACATACAGAGTGTCAGAGCCTCAGTCGAGACTGCCTACCTTCAGGATAGGGCTACACCCCAGAAGGAAGAAATGGCCATGTTAAGCTGGAGACCCAGGTGGACAGGCCCTTATTCATAAGCGGTGCCACAGAAAGAACATGGGTTCTATCAATAGAATCCAAGCTGGGTTTGTGTGACCTTGAGTAGCTTTAACCTTGGATGGTCTTCCTAGGCAAATGTCCAGGATCTAATAGAGGACTCAGATTGTAGATGCTTAGTTCAATGGTAGTTACTATTATGTTTATTGTAGGGGGAATCATTCTTATGTGAGCCTATGGACCTGAGGGCTACTCCAGGTTCTTTGAATTCTGACCAGATTGGTTGGAAGGTTGGGTAGCTAGTGTAGTTCAGGATCTGAGCAGAAGGCAGCATGCGTGCTCAAAGCACAAGTGCTTAGCAGGGTATATTGGAGGACTTTTTTTTTCCCCCCTTTCCTCTTTTGTGCTCTTCTCTTGTAATTTGATGACTATCTTTAGTGTTGTGTTTGGATTCCTTTTTCTTTTTTGTGTGTATGTCAATTATAGGTTTTTGGTTTGTGGTTACCATGAGGTTTTGGTATAGTAGTCTATATATATGTGATTATTTTAAGTTGCTGATCTCCTAATTTCAGATGCATTCTAAATATCCTTCATTTGTACTCTTCTCCTTTCACGATTTGTTTTGATATTATATTGATATTTTACATCTAATTGTTTTGTGTGTCCCTTAACTGCTTATTGTGGATACAGACGATTTTATTACTTTTGTCTTTTAACTTCCCTACCAGTTTGTGTGTGGATGATTTCCTACCTTTACTGTAGGTTTGCCTTTACCCATTAGCTGTCCCATTTCGTAATTTTCTTGTTGCTGGTTGTGGCCTTTTCTGCCTAGAGAAGTTCCGTTAGCATTTGTTGTAAAGCTGGTTTCATAGTGCTGAATTCTTTTAGCTTTTGCTTGTCTGTAAAGCTTTTGATTCTCCATCAAATCCTAACGAGAGTCTTGCTGGGGAGAGTATTCTCGGTTGTAAGTTTTTCCTTCCATCACTTTAAATATATTGTGCCACTCCCTTCTGCCCTGCAGAGTTTCTGCTGAGAAATCTGCTGTTAGCCTTACTGGAGTTCCCTTGTATGTTATCTGTTGCTTTTCCCTTGTTGCTTTTAACATTTTCTCTTTAATTTTTGTCAGTTCGATTACTATGTGTCTTGGTGTGTTCCTCCTTGGGTTAACCTGTATGGGAGGGTTAACCTGTGCTTCCTGGGCTTTGGGTGACTGTTTCCCATATTAGGGAAGTTTTCAGCTCGGCTTGGGTGACTGTTTCCCATATTAGGGAAGTTTTCAGCTCTTATCTCTTCACATATTTTCTCAGGCCCTTTCCCTCACTCTTCTCCTTCTGGGACCCCTATAATGTGAATGTTGGTGTGTTTGACATTGTTCCAGAGGTCTCTTAAACCTGTCCTCATTTCTTTTTTCTTTGTTCTGTTCTGTGGTAGTGATTTCCACCAATCTGTCTTCCAGCACATTCATTCTTCTGCCTCATTTGTTCTGCTGTTAATTCCTTCTAGTGTATTTTTCATTTTAGTTTAGTTTAGTTTCATTTAGTTTAGTTACCGTATAAAATATTTATATTTTCTAACTCTGGTGTTCTCTATATTTTCTTTATATTTTCTAACTCTTTAAATACTTCTTATAACTTCTCACTCTGTGCATCCATTCTTTTCCTGAGTTCTTGGATTATCTTTATGATCATTACTCTGAACTCTTTCTTGGGTAGGTTGCCTATCTCCACCTTACTTAGATGTTCTTCCAGGATTTTATCTTGTTCCTTTGTCTGGAACATATTCCTTTAGTGTCTCATTTTCTTTAAATTTCTATTTGTATTTGTATGTCTGTGGTAGGTTACATTTCTCAGCCATAGAGACGTGGCTCTCTGTAAGGGATGTTCTTTGTGCCCCAGCAGTACAGTCCCCTCCTGTCACTCAAGGGCCAGGGAAGAGCTATTCCAAGGGTAGCCTCTGACCTGAGTTTACAAACTCAGTTCTGCAGCTGCAGGATTGTAGTTTTCTTCTAGTGTCTGCCCCCTGGAGGGTGAGGTTGGTCTAAGAGGCTTGTGCAGGCTTCCTGGTGGGAGGAGCCGATGCCTGCCCTTTGGTGGGTGGGGCTGGGTCTTGGCCCTCTGGTGGGCAGGCCTATGTCAAGGGGCGTGTCTAGAGGTGGCTGTGGGCTCAGGAAGTCTTTAGGCAGCCTGTTTGCTGATTAGGTGGGGGGAGGGGGGCCCTGTGTTCCTGACCTGTTGGTTTTTTGGCCTGAGGCTTACCAGCCTACAGGCTGTTGGGTGGGGCCAGGTGTTGGTGCTTATGACCCAGGCAAGATGTCTGCCTTCAATAAGAGTTCATATAGATGGCACTCTCCAATATCTCTGCCATGGCCACTGGTGTCCATGTGCCTAGGGTGAGCTATAGCTGCCCTCAACCTCCCCAGGAGACCCTCCAAGACCAGCAGGTAGGTGTGGCCCAGGCTCCTATGCAGTCACTGCTTCTGCCCTGGGCCCTGGTGCACATGAGACCTGTGTATGCCTACCAAGAGTGGAGTCTCTTCTTCCCCCAGTCCTGTGGAGCTCCTGTACTCAAGCCCTGCTGGCCTTTCAAGCCAAATGCTCTGGGCCTCCTCCTCCTGATGCCAGAACCCTAGGCTGGGGAGCCTGACATGGGGCTCAGAACTCTCACTCCTGTGGGAGAACTTCTGCCATATAATTGTTCTCCAGTTTGTGGGTTGCCCACCTGGGTGGTATGGGATTTGATTAAATAGCAAGTGTGCCCCCTCCTACTGTCTTGTGGTTTCTTCTTTGTATCTTTGGACATAGAATATCTTTTTTTGGTAGGTTCCAGTCTTTTTTATTGAAGGCTGTTTAATAGCTAGTTGTGATTTTGGTGTTTTTGTAGGAACGGGTGAGCTCAAGGTCCTTCTACTCCACTATTTTGTCCCTCCGGGCCCCACATTTTTTTTTCCCTTAGGTTTCTTGTCATACCTCTGAGAAAATCTGAAGCAGACTGGAGGACCTAGGCTTCTGGGTTCTTCCTGACAGTGCAGTTCCAGGGCAGCTTGTGCTCCAGTAGTCTTGGGAGTCCTCATAAGCACTGGGACCAGCAGCAGCAGTGGTGATGAGCGACTCTAGTCTCTCTGTAGTTTTCAGGGTCAGTAGAAAATGGATGGTTTAAGGTATCTAGATTCCAAGGTTCTCTCTTTTTTTTTCCCATAGTTCTCCCAGAAATCATGAATTGAACTCTAAGAAAGCAAATTCTTTGGATTGCTTGCATGAAATAGATTTTTGGTCAGTTACAATAGGTCAGAATGGAGGAAACTCCTTGCCTGACAGCAGTTTTCCAACAGCCAAATGAAAAGATACACAGGGCAAGGTCCCAAAGAAAGGAGCCTCTGTCCTTGTGGAGTTTGGGGACCTGCATAATGGCGTGCAGAAGCATTCTGGTTTCCCAGTCTGGAAGCCTACATGGTTTTGAGTAACTTTGCACTTTAAAAAATTCAGTCACAAAAGGACTGAAATTTATTGTAGATCCTTAGGCTAAATCCAAACCTGACATATCTGACTCCTTTCACTCTAAAATGCAGTAATTAATTTTTCCTGGTGCTACATCATTGTCACTTAGCATTGATTGAAGCTTTAGTTTTTATTAACTAGGGAGAAATCAAACTATACAGTTGAGTCCATGTTAATCATTCTCCATAAAGAGAGATGTATGTGTCTCTCTGACATCACTGAGAATAAGAAAAAAAGTAAAGAGTAAAACTATTTCACGTTCAGGAAAATTTTGAAAGAGCTCATGTAACTCATAGCAATCACTTTTTTTCCTCCTGGTCTAAATTATCCAGGTAACTATGTAATTTCTCTGCTCTGTTTACCAGTGGAAACTAAGATGTCAGGGCTGGTGGGAAAAGTAAAAGACGGTGAATAAGAAAATTGAGGTCATGGCCATGGGCATCATTCTCTATATTGCTTTCTCATTCTGTAATACAGAGGAGATAATGAAGATCCCTTTCCAGATAACTGAGTACCAGAGAAATATAGTGGGAATTGTTACCTTGAATGAGGATGAATTTGGTCTTAGTGGTAAAACTCTGTAGGATATTGAAATAATGAGATTTCTGACAATTTGTAATAATTAACCATTCTCTTCTGAAGAATCCTACCTGTAACTGGAGATTAGCACACAGCTGAGAAACCTTTCCCATCACTTTGAGATACTTCCCTCTATGGCAAAGGACAGTCTTGACGTGCTCTTACAGTATTAGTGCCCAGAACCTGTTCCCTGGCTATTCCACTTTGTCACTTTGTCCATAGGATTCCCCCTACACCCAATCCTGACCTCTGCCTAAGTGTAAGGAGCCTACATTTGCCTGTATATATTTCTGAACACAATATTGGCTTACCCACCCTGCTCTAACCCTTCTTCTCTGCACTCTAACCTAACACCTCAGGCTCTGTACATAGAGCGGTCCCTGCATGACACCTCTTCCTATGCTAGCTGTATTCCTGCCTGTATCTTCCCGTCAGCATGGTTTGGATTCAGATCCTGGGCCTGCCAGCCAGTCCTTCTGTACCCAACTGCTTTCTAAGACCCAATGTGCAATGCACATCAGCATAGAACCTAGAGTCTTAATATATTCAGTAACTAATTGGCATAAATGTCTCTTGGATATGGCAAGTATCCAAGAAATATAGCTTCTGAATTGACATTTATTGAGTCAATGTTTCATGTACTTATAATGAATGTGGTGATGTGAGCTCTGTCTCTTTATAACTTGGCTTAACCTTTCCTTTTGGCTAAAATGGATTTCTGGATAGTATATAATTTTTTGGCAATATCTTAATGTTGAAAAAGGTTTTGATGTTTATCAGATTTAAACCATAAACAAAGCCGATAAAGGAAATGAATAAGAAACTTGTGTTCAACTAGATTAATGATCCTAGGTAGGTGTAGCTTCTCTTAAGCTCCAAGGTACTTATTTTCTTCTTCAATGTAAACGGAAAACAGTATTTCTCCTGTGCACATGGGTAAATTATTCCTTCCCATGGGCCAAAATAAATAAGAAAAAAAATCTTGATACACTAGTTTTTGGGAGCGTAATTTGAGGTGGGAAACAGGATAGAGTATGAATTTGGGCGCTAGTGGAGTCCGAGAAATCATTTCAGAGCCTTCTAGACACAAAAGATAAACTGTCTTTCAGTGTCTGAGGAAAATACCTAAATTTACAAAAATTAGTTTTTGGGGCAAAAGTCCCCTGAAAGTGGGAGGACTGTTCTGATAGACTTCTGATCCCCTCCCCTCTCAGAATTCTTATATCCCTGGGGCTTACTTGTTAGACTCAATAAATTAGGAGAAAAGAAAAAGTACTCATCTCCCGCTGTTCAGGTTTTCAGAGATGAAAAAAAAATTCCATTTCATTCCTCCCCAGTGGAAAGGATGGGAGAAATGTACCTCACATGTCTCTCTTTCCTCTCACTGAGCCCCACCACCTCCATGAAGAGTGACTTATCTGATGGGTAAGTTTGGAAAAGGGACTGAGCATGCTCAGTTTGGTCATACCTCTCCTCTTATTTGGAGCCAGCCCATCTGCAGAATGCACACAATTTTTATAACTCCACAGGATGAAATCAGAGGCCGTGCTATATCTTCTTTGTAGTAATATTCATATGGATATTTCATAAAAATATTAACATTTTTATATTGTTATCCTTTATAAAAATATGCAAGTCAACTGAATTTATGCCTGAAAGCTGAATGATCCTACGCTGGAGAACGGGGCATGGATACAGGAGCCCCATGAAAGTACTGGAAAGGAGTCTGTAATACTCAAAAGCCCACTTTTGAGTGGGCTTTTAGTATTATAGTGCCCATAGCCCACTTTTGAGGAATGCTGAGTTTAGGACCCCAAATCCATAACCTATGGTTAGTTGGATTACAAATGTAAATCTTATACTAGACAAGGATCAACAAAACTAGTTAGCTGTTGTCTCTTGCCCAGGTAGAACATAGTACATTCAGATAAAATTAGCTGTGTATCATTAAAATATCCATCCCCAAGTTCCTGGGAACCTGAAAGGGCCTGTTTCATGAAAATTAACTAAGATTACAGTTCTTCAGGATAATGAAGGGCCATCACTGTGAAGGATAAAATATAAAGAAGACATGATTATAGCCTTCAAAGACTGAACAACCTGCTATGCAGTCAGTCAAACACAAGAAATTACATCATAAGGTAGAACGTGGCTGTAATCTTAGGAAAGATTAGCAAAAACACTTTTGAAGTTAAGGAAGGTCATATCCAGTTGACCTATCATGAAAGGCTTAATAGAGGAGTTGATACTTTAACTAGGCCTTGAAGAACAGAGAATATTTTAAGTAAGAAGGGAATGATGGGCAAAGGTAAAAAGTGAACAAAATAATTTAGAAAGGAAATAAGAAATGGTGAGTTGTTCTATGGGGCTACAGTGGTTTGCTTCTGTATGTGTATGTATGTGATTGTGGGCACAAGTGTGTAAATATGTGTGGGTGTGCACATGCGAGCATGAATGTGTGAGTGTGTGAATGTATGTGTGAGCATGAGTGTGTGTGTGTGTATGTATACACATGCCCCCTGGGACAGTCACTGTGGGAGTAATGAGGCTGTGAGTGGGATGTGCTATAGGAAAGATGAGAATCATAGGACACTAAAGCAGAAATAAGAGGACTAATGGAGCATCCTTTTGAATATGATACCCATAAGTACCTGGGATTTTGAGTTTACACAATCTAGAAAGCCAGCTTGCACGATGGAGTATTTAGACTTGCATTGCGTAAAGAAAAGTGAGGGATGGAAACTGACATCTGTTGACAACTTTATAGATGTCATCTCATCTCATTATCACTACAGTCCTTTGGAGAGAACATTCTTACATAGAACGAGGGAAAATGGAAACTAAGTGATTAAGTGACTTGCTAAAGTACAACTAGGACCTGGATTGAACTCACATTTGTCTTACTCCAAAGCTCATGGTTTCCGCCCAATACAAGTGATTTTCAAATTTTAGCTATTTGTACAATATCTTCCTTGGTTTGCCTTATTACTACTTGTACTAGTTTCTTAATATTTTCTTATTATAATTTATTTTGAAAAGAAAATTCATATCACTCTTTGATGTGCTGGTTATACTTTCCTAATACAAACGAAAGTTCTTGTATAACATGGTATCCTCTAGCTAGCACATAAGGTATCTTTGTAAAACCTTACGCCCCCAGCCCCAGGGATTCTGGCCTGGCTTAACTCTGATTAAAGACACAGGGCTTGGTGAGCAAAATTAAGACTATTTCAGCCTCCACTTACCCCTTCAGGCAGGGTCTTTGGGCAGGGCACAACCTGCACAGCTGTATGTAGTGGCTCTGAACAAACCTTAAATTGAAAAAAAACCCCAAAATAATCTGCCTGACCATGTACCCAGGCACTTTTGGAAACCCTGCATATAATCTAGCGCTTTTGGAAATACTGCCTTTCACAAAATAAGAAGGGGCCTTCCAGTTGTCTTGATATCTGGGGAATTCCTCTTTTAGACCTCTATTTAAGTATGGGAAGCATTTAATGAGGTATGAATCATTTCACAGAATGTTTTCCCAGATGTTTAACTCACCTTTTTTAAAAAAATTAATTTATTTAATTTATTTATTTTTGGCTGCATTGGGTCTTTGTTGCCACACACGGGCTTTCTCTAGTTACGGTGAGCAGGGGGCTACTCTTTGTTGCGGTGCACGGGCTTCTCATTGCGGTGGCTTCTCTTGTTGCGGAGCACGGGCTCTAGGAGTGCAGGTTTCAGTAGTTGTGGCGCATGGGCTTAGTTGCTCCACGCCATGTGGGATCTTCCCGGACCAGGGATCGAACCCATGTCCCCTGCATTGGCAGGCAGATTCTCAACCACTGTGCCACCAGGGAAGTCCCTTAAGTCATCTTTAAAGGTGTTCTAAATATATGGATTTACACACCTGGGTATGTAAATGCTGTCTCTTTGGTCAATGGATCTCCATTGTGTACAGCTGATGATAACAGCTCAGGTGTCCTAGGACCTGCCCCTTGATATGGTTATATCATGACTCAGTGATTCATTTACTGCGTATTTTGTCAGAAGTTTCAGAATTTCATCAATTCAGAGCTGATCGCAAGGCTCCCACAAACTCTGAAAGCTTTTTGAATGGAACTTTTGAAGTCTGGCCCATCACCTCTGCTTTTAGTCCATTTTCTATATTCCTACTTAGTTCAGATCCTGACAATTAATTCCCCTTCAGATATTCATGCAAAAAGTATTCCTTTTTCTATTTTCAAGTGGTAACACTAAGTAAATCTGGTTATATATACATTTTAAAGAAGACAATGTGTTACAGTAAAAAGAGTAGGGGCTTTGGAATGAGACACACTTTGAATCTGACATTTGATGGTTTCTGACTGTGTAACCTTAGCCAAATTGATTAACCTTTCTGTCTTCCTCTTTCAAATGTGGATAATACTTTTAAGTTTTTCTATGAGACCAAAATATATAAAGCAACTGCAGCACAAAGTAGGTGCTCAATGAAAATAATTTTTCTTCTTTTGTAATAACTTCAGATTGTATAATAAAAAGGAAAGTCAGATAAGCTATTGAAGAATTCTGTAAAATGCTTGATGTATCACTGTTTCCTATCCAACTATTTGGTACTATGAAATGAACCAGATATTTCCTGCTTGCTATCATTTTAAGCAACTACCTTTCTCCAGATAAAAAATAAAACAAAGGACTATGATTTCATATTCCTGAATTATAAGATCTAGCATTTTCCTTCCCTGGTCACTAGGGTCACAGCCTTAGTGAAGAGCAGAATCTGCTCCAGGCACCCAGCCCCTCTGCTGTGGCAGTGAGGGAAACTTAAGAAAGTGACATGGTGTCAAATCTCCCATTGAACTGCAGCCTGTGTGGTTTAAAAATTAGATTTTTAAGAGAGGATGTGTCCCAAGGAAAGAAAGAAATTATGCTCAACTATGACTTCACGATTTATGTTTAGACACTTTGTTGATACAATTGTACATCGATTATATTTCGTGCCTAAGTGGAATGAAGGAAACTTTAGTGTCAGGAAGATGGAGGAGGAAAATGCAGATCAATATTACAGAGGATGCTCAAGGAAATGACTTTTCTTCCTACTTAGTATTTTAAATGTGTGAATGATGCATCTTAGTGATTTAATTCTCTTAGTTAAGGACAAAATAAATATAAAAAAACTGGCTTTTAGAAATCAAGAAGTTAAAATGGAAAATTGTAAGAAACTAAGCAATACAAATGAGCCACTTTATTTAAAAGAACTAATGAGAAAATACAGTGATGGATTTCATTTTTTATTTAAGTAAATTATAATAACCATTTGATCAGGTGATCTTTTCAGAATTCAAACCTCTAATTTTAACAAGTAGATAATCGGATTCAAGACAAACACATACCACAAATAGGATCAAACTTCTTGAGGACAACCTATTGCAAGAAATAAAAGTCCTACCTTAAAAAGTGCAATTCTGTTCCCTGCTTCTGGGAAAGTGCAGAAAATAAATGATATTTTTTGCCATAATTTGTACGGCTTCCCCATAATTGGGATTTTAAGAAAGTGAAAGTGTACCTATGAGAAGGTATTTTGCTAAACTTACTCCTTTCACTTCAAACCATACCACCATCTCATGATAAGATAAGAAAATTGGTATTTAAGCATTAGAACGAGCTTACTTTATTTCCATCTTCTCTGATTTGTGTAACCCTTAGAGTCTTAAAGCCACAAAGAAATTATATTACCTGCTGGTAAGTAACAGAACCAGATGGAAATCTCAAATCTCCTGAATCTTATTCCAATGTTCCTTTTTACACTTTTATTCTTCTAGATTGGACAAATTATTCACTCTTACCCTATTGACCTTACAGGGATCATCACTTAAGCAAAATGCCCTTTTCTTTTCTTAAACATCTGGAATTCGCTATTTGTAGGTAAGTAAGCTCGCTAATTACTTCTATTAATCCCGTAGACTTATGTCTTTACTTAACATGAGAGTCCAGGGAGGTTTTCTCTTCTTAAGAGCATGTAACTGAGTATTTGTTTATATTTACCTGTTTGACACCTCTTTTTCCTTCTTCTGATAACAAGATTACCACTTTTGTTTTGGGAACTGCCTTTCCACATTAACTTGACCAGTCACAGTACTTCATCCTCCTAAACACAGTGATTTGTAAAAGGGAAAGGCCCTACTTCAAGGAGAAGCAATCAAGAGTCCCCCTCAGTTGAGGGACTGAGCTGGACCTCAGAAGAGACAATGTCTCTCTTTCTGAGACTGAACACACCTAAGATTGAGAACTTGTAGAGGCCTAGTGCCATCTCTCCTACCCTATCAGGGAGCACATCTAAGAGTGAGGCAATAACACAGAAGAAAACCAATGAGAGTAACAATAAAGAAAAGACAAGACAAATTTCTGATAAATTCACATGACTTGTATCATTGGATTCTGCTCATCCTGAAGACAGCACCACCTCCTTAGATTTTCTAGTTTATGTGCCAGTACCTTCCCTACCTTCCCCCTTTTTCTCTTAAACCAGCTTTGGTTGAGTTCCTGTCACTTGGATTTAAAGAGTTGTAGTACAATTTCATTCTTATTTATTTGCATCCTCGAATTTTCTTTAAGTGATCATTATTACACATAGTCATCATCCTCTACAACACTAAGATCTAAGGAATTATGCCTCTTCTTTTGTATTTCCTTTTCTACTCACATTTTTAAGTTCGTTGATACATGTTGAGCCCTGAGGAATTTGTTTTAGTCTTCTACTGATAAGCCATACATGCTTAGGGATCTTCCTCTCCTCATAATTGAGAGTTTGTTCCCTTTCTCTACAGATGAGAGGTCCATTCTGCTCCTTTCCTTGCAGCGCACTCATGCATGTGATGAGCCAAAGAACAGTTCTCAAGTGAAAACCTGAAACATATTTTGCTTCCCAGGATAAAATTTTCAGAGGCTGCAGGGCAGTGAGCATTGCAGTGGGTTGAATGGTGGACCCCCAAAGTATATCGATGTCTGAACCTCCAGAACCTGTGAATGTGACTTATTTGGAAAAAGGGTCTTTGTAGATGTAATTAGGTATCTCAAGCCGAGATCATCCTAGATTATTTGGGTACACTCTAAATCCAATGACAGTTGTCCTTATAAGAGCCAGAAGAGAAGACCATGTGAAGATGAAGGCTGAGATTAGAGTTATGCCTCTACAAGCCAAGGAAACCTGGAGCTACCAGAGAGGAAAGAGGCAGGAAAGAATTCTTCCCTAGAGTCCCCAGAGGGAGCATGGCCCTGCCCATACCTTGATTATAGACTTCTGACCTCCAGAACTGTAAGAGAATAACTTTCTGTTGTTTGTCGTATTTTTTAGCGGCAGTCACAGGAAATGAATAGAGGCATTATAAAACAGAAATGTGAAAATTATTACTTTAGAACCAATGAATGTACAGGTTATTTGTCACTGAGGTTCTCAGCCTAGGACACAGTCCTGGCCGATTTTTGGACAGAATTGGCTCTGGAGCAAGGGGAGGGACAAGGATTTGCAGGGCAGTGAGGAGACGAAGTGTCTCCAGCCACAGTTGGGAGAGGTTTTCAAATATAAGCAAAGCCTTATTTAGGGATCACTTTAGTTCTCAAATTCTTCATTTGGAGAGAAATATTTTCTCCCAATCAAACTGATCATCTTTTCTTGAGGCAGTGATGTATAGTAAAAAGTGCATCAACCCTATAATCAGACAGGTCTGGGTGTGAATTATGGGTTCTGCCTCAGCTCTGGGATCTTGAATAGTCTCTGATCCATTCAGAGCAAATGAGACTTGTGCTCGGCGTCTGAGAAAGAAACCCTTACTCTTACAGATGAGAGTGCGAGGAGAAGGTAGGGTCCAAAGTTGCTGATTTATCTTCTGGCTCTGAAAGGACACCTCACCTTAGAATGGAGCCAACCAGAAAAATTGAAACCAAGATTGGGAGAGAAGTGAGACATTGATTACAAGATTTCGAGTTCAGCTCTGCTGTACCCCCTAGACTTTTTAGTTACAAGAGCCAATAAATCACATTTTGTCGAAGACGCTTAACCCACAGAGTGTTACTATACTATGTAAAGTCACGTAATATGATTCCTAAAATGTAATATATACATTATAAATATTAGTACCCTATTAGCCTGGAATTCCACCAATGTATTTCCACAGAAAGTGCCTTAGAGTGGTGATTTTTCAACCGTGGCTACACATTAGAATCACCTGAACAGCATTTAGAACATCTCCATGTGCAATAGCATTCCTCACAGATTAAACCAGAGTCTCTGAGAGTAGGATTCAGGCCTCAACTATGTTTTTTTTTTTTTTTTTTTTTTTTGTGGTACGCGGGCCTCTCACTGTTGCGGCCTCTCCCGTTGCGGAGCGCAGGCTCAGCGGCCATGGCTCACGGGCCCAGCCGCTCCGCGGCATGTGGGATCTTCCCGGACCGGGGCACGAACCCGTGTCCCCCGCATCGGCGGGAGGACTCTCAACCACTGCGCCACTAGGGAAGCCCCCTCACTATGTTCTTAAAGCTCCCCTGGTGATTCAAATATGTAGCCAAAGCTGAGAACCACTGTTTTATAGCTAACTCACAAACAGGATTTGTAGGTCAAGAAAAAAAATTAAAAAGAAGGCTTTTACTTTAAATAGCAACCCTAAATATTGCCTATTTATTGTGTCAAGATTTTGAAGTTCACTACCTCTGTGGAAACGGCTTCTAAGCTTGTTTTTGTTCCCTCTGGCAAATTGTTGCTAGTTTTCTTTAACAGGAGTCAAGAGAATATCTTTTTAGCCTCACTAGGCCATGCTCATTTATTCTTATTCTGCAAAAACCCCTCCAAGCTTTTGAGCTCGTTATTTTATTAGGGACTGATAAATTTAACTTGACCATACACACTGCTAAAAAGCTTAGTCTTCCATTTGAGTCAGGCCAACAGTCTGTGTTATCTTTAACCCTTCAGCTTAGCTTATGAAAGATAGTGTTACATTGATAGCTGATGTTAAACTGTATGCAAATTATGAACTTTTTAGGTCCCAGCCCCTATGGAGCGTATAAAACTGAAGGTCCTTATGATAACCCTAGACAGTTCTGGAAGAGTGGGAATTTGAAGCTACCGTGTGGCACAAGAGCAAGCACCGAATAGCTGTGTTTGCTATTTTGAGCTTCCGCTTTTCTCGTTTTTTAAATGAAGTGAATAATATTTCACCTATAAATCTTACAGGATAAATAAACTAGTTATTTGCATGGATGAGGTTTGTAAACCAAAAATAAGGAAAAAATGTAAGTTAGGCATTTTTGAAAAATAGAGTTACCATACATGTGAGTTGTGCCTGTATGGTTAGAAGAATAAAGATGGTTCAATAAATACTAAGGCAATACTTATCCAAAAAGTTGTGTCTCGTGGGTCAGAGAAGGAGTGGAAACCTGCAGAAATCATCTGGGCCTATGGTATTGTGTCATTTGTTTCTGTTCATTGTCATTCACATCAAAGGGAGAGGCCTCTGATATTTGTAGGCATCTAGAACGAGCCAGACAGTTTTAAAGCATCATTTATTAACATTATTTATTTGAGTGCCTAATATGTACTAGGCACTGACTTCGATAAATCCTCACAAGTAGTCTAGGAACCTCACAAGTAGTCTAGGAACCCAAGGGATGTTAAGAAATGTAAGGCTACATTACAATTAAATAGCAGAATCAGGATTTAAAATCAGGTCTTAACTCTGTAGCCATTTGTTTGCAATGATGTCACCCTGATTCCCAGTTCTAGCACAAAGACAGTTTTTCATCTAAAAAGGGATCGGGAACACTGACAATTATCATACATTTTTTTCCCCCAGCAATTATTTTTCATACTGCAAGCTTTGAAGGTACTGTTCAATACAGGGGATGTGCTGGTGCAGATTTCTTGTTCCCCTACTGAAACCATTTGTCAGATTTTAGTTTGTCATCTTAGCATCTCACTGATGCTCTCATCACCAAAGTAGCAGTGCTTTTCAGGGAGATCGGCCTCTGTAACAGGACAGGACTTTGCAAAATCTATGCATTCTACCATCTAAGCACAAATACTTCTTTTAGGAATTTTGGATTCTTTCCCTCAAGTGAAGTGGAATTACCAGGTCAAAGAACTGTATGCTTTTCGTATCTATTAAATTTGTTTTAAAGACCATACTGTGAAAATGAAATATTCTGTTTCACAACAAAGATATTTGAGGCTTCAGAATTTGCAGAAATGGAACGTATCTCATAATTAGTTAAAACCATTTCTTTACACACAGTCTTCAAAAAGTCCTACTGGCTTCCAAGGAGTATAGAAAAACAACTTATTTGGTAGAAAACCTCTTCTTCCATTTTAACAGGAATAGAATTATAATTGCTAACAGGGCACAGGTTGAGAATCTTTGCAGACCTGAGGAAATGCACCTCCCAGCCGCAGCTTAGGTACTTGTTATATCTCTTTGATCCTCAGGTAATAAATCAAAATTGAAATAAATTTATCTTCATGTTCTAAATATGCAATGTAATTCTCTTCTTTAAATGTGATGATTAATGTGGAAACCTTTCCAGGAACTTTTGGGAGGAGATAAAGTTTTTTGTATTTAAAAAAATTTAAAGAAATTAAAGAAATTTATTTAAAGAAATTTTAGATACAGTGCCTTATAATTTAAAATTCATCAAGAGGAAACCAGCATTTTATTTTTTTATTTTTAAATTTTATTGAAGTATAGTCGATTTACAATGTTGTGTTAATTTCTGCCATAGAGCATAGTGATTCACTTATATAAATTCTTTTTCATATGCTTTTCCGTTATGGTTTACCACAGGCTATTGAGTATAGTTCCCTGTTCTACACAGTAAGACTTTGTTTATCCATTCTATATATATAGCAATAGTTTGCATCTGCTTATCCCAAACTCCCAATCCTTCCCTCCTCCAAAGCCCTCACCTTTGGCAACCACAAGTCTGTTCTCTGTATCTGTGACGTCTGTTTCTGTTTTGTAGATATGTTCATTTGCATCGTATTTTAGATTCTACATATAAGTGATATCATATGGTATTTGTCTTTCTCTTTCTGACTTAATGCACTTAGTATGATAATCTCTAGGTCCATCCATGTTGCTGTAAATGGCATTATTCATTCTTTTTTCATGACTGAGTAATATTCCATTGTATATATGTACCACATCTTCTTTATCCATTCATCTGTTGACAGACACTTAGGTTGTTTCCATGTCTTAGCCATTGTCAGTAGTGCTGCTATGAACATAGGGGTGCATGCTTATTTACACAGAGACCCTGGCCCAGAAGATGATTAGTATATTAACATCACAACGAACTATTCAGAAGAAATACTTTATGTATATATGTATAAACCACAGTATATTAACATCACAACGAACTATTCAGAAGAAATACTTTATGTATATATGTATAAACCACAGTATATTAACATCACAACGAACTATTCAGAAGAAATACTTTATATATATATGTATAAACCACAGTATATTAACATCACAACGAACTATTCAGAAGAAATACTTTATGTATATATGTATAAACCACAGTATATTAACATCACAACGAACTATTCAGAAGAAATACTTTATGTATATATGTATAAACCACAGTATATTAACATCACAACGAACTATTCAGAAGAAATACTTTATGTATATATGTATAAACCACTTTTATCTCTGACTCCACATTTAGTGGGCCTACGATCTTGACCTGCCACAGTCTCAAAACCATCTTTTCATGAGCTGCTTTTTCTCCCCCACTCATCAAGGCATTAAAATAACCTGTGAATTGCTCCTCATAGCCACCATGTTTCCCCTGCTTCTAACTATCTTTGTCTTTTGGAATTACAGTCTCTTTGTTCCTTTCAAAATTTAGATTCATTTAAGAGGACTTTAGATTTATTGGCTCTTGTCTTATTTGGAGAACAACCTTATAAAGCAAATTATACTGGTAGGAACATCTAACTATCTAACCACGGGCATAAAAAAGTAATTTGTAGGGAAATGCAAAAAAGAAAAAAAAGAAGAATTTGTTCTTTATTCAAACAATCTGAAATAAGATATTACTATCTTACTACCAGAGTCATGCAATGAGAATTACTGAAGAATTAGTGACTTGTGAACAGGTGCTATTGCTGATATAAACTTGTGCAGAAATTGTGCCCTATTATTGACTACATTCATTACTGTGGACAGAATATTTGCTTTTGGATTCATTCATCAAACTGCGAGAAACAAATCATTCTCTGCCGTCCCCACTACAAAGCTGTCTTTTTTTAAAATTAATTTATTTATTTATTTTACATCTTTATTGGAGTATAATTGCTTTACAATGGTGTGTTAGTTTCTGCTTTATAACAAAGTGAATCAGTTATACATATACATATGTTCCCATATCTCTTCCTCCTTGCGTCTCCCTCCCTCCCACCCTCCCTATGCCACCCCTCCAGGCGGTCACAAAGCACCGAGCTGATCTCCCTGTGCTATGCGGCTGCTTCCCACTAGCTATCTACCTTACGTTTGGTAGTGTATATATGTCCATGCCTCTCTCTCGCTTTGTCACAGCTTACCCTTCCCCCTCCCCATATCCTCAAGTCCATTCTCTAGTAGGTCTGTGTCTTTATTCCTGTCTTACCCCTAGGTTCTTCATGACATTTTTTTTCTTAAATTCCATATATATGTGTTAGCATACAGTATTTGTCTTTCTCTTTCTGACTTACTTCACTCTGTATGACAGACTCTAGGTCTATCCACCTCATTACAAATAGCTCAATTTCGTTTCCTTTTATGGCTGAGTAATATTCCATTGTATATATGTGCCACAACTTCTTTATCCATTCATCTGATGATGGACACTTAGGTTGCTTCCATCTCCTGGCTATTGTAAATAGAGCTGCAATGAACATTTTGGTACATGATTCCTTTTGAATTATGGTTTTCTCAGGGTATATGCCCAGTAGTGGGATTGCTGGGTCATATGGTAGTTCTATTTGTAGTTTTTTAAGGAACCTCCATACTGTTCTCCATAGTGGCTGTATCAATTTACATTCCCACCAACAGTGCAAGAGGGTTCCCTTTTCTCCACACCCTCTCCAGCATTTATTGTTTCTAGATTTTTTGATGATGGCCATTCTGACTGGTGTGAGCTGATATCTCATTGTAGTTTTGATTTGCATTTCTCTAATGATTAATGAAGTTGAGCATTCTTTCATGTGTTTGTTGGCAGTCTGTATATCTTCTTTGGAGAAATGTCTACTTAGGTCTTCTGCCCATTTTTGGATTGGGCAAAGCTGTCTTAATTAGACTGTTCCTGAAGCCCAAGTATCCCTTAGACTTCCCCATTTGAATGTTTAGGTTCAGCTGGTGATTTGAATCATCCATAGATAGTTATAAATATGAAGAAATTTTAATCTTTTGTTAAGCCCATATATATTAATATGTCTCCTTAATACAATTCTTCTAATACCTGGTACTCAAACCAAGAGAGAAATAATAATTACTATTTGTATAACCACACTAAGGTTTTAGAATTTATAATCCCAGTCACGATTTTTATAAGTAGCATATATCCTACTTGTTCATTCGTCTAACAAACATAGTGGACATGAGTGAATCATTGCACTGAAGGAGCTAATAATTCAGCAAATAAGGCAGCTAACGTATGCCTATGAAGTACTATAATATGAGCTAGAGCCTGAGAGGTAAATAAAGAATATAAAATAATGCTGAAGAGATTTACAAGGAAGGAAGATCATAGAAGAATTCGGTGTAGATATAATATTTAAGCTAGCCCTTGAAGGATATTAGGAATTCATCAAGTAGAACTGAGAAAAGGAGAAAACCGGTTTGAACAGTGCTATTGTGTCGGGCAAGTGTGAGACATGTTTGGGTTATAGAAAACAGTGTGGTTTGAATTATGTAGATGAATTTTTTTTTAACTGTGAGAATAGATAGGAAATTACTTTGGAATGAGATGAAAAAAAAGACCTTAATTCTAGGAGGAAGAATTTTTGTTTTTATATCTCTTATTTTAAAGTAGCTACCAGTCACTAAGCACTGACTATGTACCAGGCACTAAGAGAGCTATTTTATTTGTAACATATCAATCAATTCTCATAATGATTCTTTGAGATATTATTCTCCCTGTTTAATAAATGATAAAACTAATATTCAGATAAATATTTTGCCTAAGGTTGGTCAAAAAAGCTGGTCAGTGAGAGATCTTGAACTCAAAGGCAGGCTTACTTGGCTCAAAAGGCTGTGTCCTATCCATCACATCACACTCTTGGACTTTATTCTTTAGGAAATGGAGATATGTTGAACACTTCTGAAGATGGGCATATCACGAGCAGAGTCATTCTCTTACACAATCTTTAGGAAATAACATGGCCACAGCTATGCACCAAGGAGGGTAATCTGCCAGTGGTACATAGGATGGAAACCAAGGTTCATAAATATAGGCATAAGGCAAGAAGAGTTTTACCCAGAAAGATGCAGCAGAGAATAGGTTATAGAAGTAATAAGAATTCACAAAAAATAGAACTTATGCATTGAATACTTTCTATTAAAAGAACAGAGATACATTTTGGTTTCTGAAATAGCCAATAAGCTTCTGCCAGACCAACACTTTTGCACATAACAACTATAAACTTTAGGCAAAATACAAAAAGCCTGAAGGCACTGGAAAAAATGTAGTCAAAAATGGAGAAGAGCTGACACTTAGAAGAAGGGAATGGCATATTGCATGCAGTATATAAAGTTCTAATGAAACTCAGAGTTTCCGGCCAAAAGAACAAGATGACAAAATGCAGGGCAACCACAGATGCTAGGAAGTAAGGGGAGAATACGAAAATGGAGATAACTGGAGAGGAAAATCCCCAAATTCTGTGTATAAATCTGCCAAAATATCTGGCTGTGCCCTGAAACACACATGCACAGGGCAGACTCCAAACTGTAAAGAACTATAAAAATATGGGAATAGAATCTAAAAAACAGCGAATGTATGTATATGTATAACTGATTCACTTTGCTGTATAGCAGAAACTAACACAACCTTGTAAATTAACTGTACTCCAATAAAAAGTAATTAAAAAAAAAAAAGAACCAAATGGAGATTTGAGCCACTTCTCAAGGGACAGAATTTGATTTGCAGTTTGAATCCAACCAAGTCAATTGCCTATTAAAACTAATAAACAAATGAAAAGTCAATGCTCTTCAGAATGAGATAACGAAATATAGCCTGAAAGATATTCAATGGGCTGTCACATTTGGGCATCCTCTTACTCCAAAATTTACTGGGTACTGACCTAAATAAAACAAGATTATTTAGATTCTCTTGGTGGATTTTCTCTCTGTATTAAAAAAAAAAAAAAAAGGGTGATGGAGTATCATCTAAAGAAAAGCCAGCTGGGTCTGGGTAAGAATTCACTGGGTAGTGCCTTGATTAACTGCATCATCCTAAAATCTGGCCCTCTGCTTTGAATGACCAGACATTTCTTGACATCTATGGCCTTTCACGCCCCAAGTGTC
This sequence comes from Delphinapterus leucas, assembly GCF_059928025.1. Lineage (NCBI taxonomy): Eukaryota > Metazoa > Chordata > Mammalia > Artiodactyla > Monodontidae > Delphinapterus > Delphinapterus leucas. The sequence continues at coordinate 59,648,883 of NC_143140.1, read as the reverse complement.
AATTTATGGTAACTAATGTCATATGAGATTGGAATACTTATTTATTAATTTATATAAGAAATACACTTTTATAGACTAGAATAGTCACACTGGCATAATCTTCCTATGATCAAGCATGTGGGAAGTCAAATAATAATCAGAAACCCATTTTAGTTTTCCACAAGAAATCACTGTGGTAGACACAGGAAATATTCAAAGTGTGAATCCTCAGTGCACTTTCTCCCAGTAGGCAGACATGTATGAAATGCTAGGCTATAATCAGAAGGTAGCTTGGTGAGCCAGAAGTCAGAACAAGGGGAGTCAGATGAATAGAAGGTCTAATAGCATCAGGGTAAGATAACCTGATGTATTCATCTCATAATGGTCTTGTTATTGACATGGAAATACTTAAAGAGCTCATTCTCACTTCCCACTGGATTATGCTTGCAGGGGCCCTGCCACCTTTTGTGCATTAACTCTCCTTTTTCTATTCTTCCAAGGCTGATTAACTCCACGACTGCACGTTCATGCTTTGGATATATTGAAACTTTGAAAAAGTTACATGCCAGTCCTGCTGACATGAGAGCCACCTGCTCTCTGTTAGGTGACTTGTATTTCTCAGCTCTTGAACATGTTGATTTGACAGTGTAATTCCCCAAAGATTATCCTATTTGTCTTATTTTTGGAGTGGGTTCTCACAAAAGTGAGATTTTCCTCCAGACCCTCTCATGCAAATAATAGATTATAACAACATCAGTCCTCATCGTCAGACATACATAGCTGGAAATGGTTTGAAGCCAAATACTCTTTAAGATTCCTACTTACTTTTGGGTATTTTGATTATATCTTTCCCAGACTTTTAATTTTTTTCTTTTAATCCATATATTCATAAAGCTTAAAAGTGACACCGTGATCATCTGCCTCAACAGCTCCTCTTTATAGGTGAGAAAAGTTCTGCTCAGAGAATTTTAAGCCATACAATATGTAAGTTATACGTAGTGGAAAGTCGGGATCCACTGGCTTTTAGCCTCCCCTATTCTCTGCTACCTTATGGGCATTAGGCTTCAAGCATTAGATTTCTGTAGGGATTTACCTTGTAATCTTTAGGCTGGTAACTCCATCTTTTGAATAATTTTGTTTTTTAATATTTTTACCACAGGATGAACACCTAAATTTCAAGTTAGGCAATACTGCTGTTAGTTATGTGGATTTAATTTATCTAAAATAAATTGCTGCTGCATTTTATTACTTTACTAATAATAAAGAAGGGAAATTTTTCTATTTTAATTAATGCAAAGAAACTTTTAGTACTTGATTCTGGGTTTGTTTCTTCCTAGCAGTTGTCACGTAAAAACTGTGTTCCTGTAAAGAAGACCTTCATCTATTCCAATAACATGGATTGATTCAAATGAAAACTCAGCACAAATTATATAACCAAACAAAAATGCCTATAAATTATGGGAAGGAGGTGAATTTTTATTTTAAAATATAAACAATAATCTTCATATAAACTTTGAGAATGAATGGTAGTTCCAAGAAATAAGAAGAAATAAAAAATACTAGTGGAAATACCCACTGCTTGTTTCTTCAGCTGCAAGTGATACTGAAATTCAATGAAGCCAACATACATTGTCGAAATTTAAGCTGATAAAGAAATAATTTATTTTCTAAACTGTACTTATGGTAAAGCACTCAAAATTCCCCCCATCTTGTGTCCTAGTCACATTATGGGGATCTCAGTAAAGAATGGCAGGTCCAGTTTGGTCCAGATGTATGCCTCAAGAGAGAGCCACACTTAAGCTGTCTTAGCAAAGCTCATTATATTATAAACATCCAGGGGAAAGGAGACCAAAACTTCTGTTAGTATATATACCTATATACAGTTGGTTGTCCATTAGTATCCATGGGGGATTGCTTCCAGGAACTCCATGGATACTAAAATCTGCGAATGCTCAAGCCCCTTGTATAAAATGGTGTGGCACAATGAATAGAGTGGTCCTCCCTATCCATGGGCCTCACATCCATGGATTCAACCAACCAAATGCAAAACTGTGAAATTTCAATCCATGTTTGGTTGAATCTATGGGTGTGAAACCTGTGGACAGAGAGGGTCAACTGTATAATTTTGGTTACATTGAATATATACATCTACACTCATGATTATTTTACTCTGTCCTATCTATTCTGTATATAATTTAAAACAATGTTCATCTCTTGTTTTTAATACTATTTGTTTTCTTTATCTCTTCTCCAAGGTAAATGATTCACAGTCCTTTAATCTCAGACTAAATTTCCATTTCCTTAACCCTGATACCCTTATGTCACTAAAGAAGATGACCAAGTGAATAACAACAAACTAATGAGGAATTATTTTAAAAGAAGTAGAATTTGGATAATATTAAATGAGCTATTTCTAATTAAAAATAGAGTTAAAGATGCTCAGTCAAACTTCTTCTGGCATAAAACAGTGTTTTCTAAATTTTTCTAAGTGCCTTTTGATTTAATGCAAATAAGAGTTTTTTAGATTTAAGTCAGGAATTCAATAATGGTAAGAAAAGTCTATCCTTTATGTGTATACTTATTAAAATAGGCCAATGATGTATAGGAATACAGTATAGTCTGTTCAGAGTCATCTTTTCAGAATTAAAATTTTCTATTGATGGCCAAGCACCTTCCTTGGAAGAAAAGTCATAAAATATGCATCAGGAGAAGTGCCACTTAGGATTTTATTTATTCTGCCATCCCCCGTGGACTTCTTTTAAAATTAATTTTTATTGGAGTATATCTGAGTTACAGTGTTGTGTCAGTTTCTGCTGTACAGTAAAGTGAATCAGTTATACATATACATATATCTACTCTTTTTTAGGTTCTTTTCCCACGTAGGTCATTACAGAGTATTGAGTAGAGTTTCCTGTGCTATACAGAAGGTTCTTATTAGTTATCTATTTTATATATAGTGGTGTATATATTTTAACCCCAATCTCCCTTTCCTCCTTGGTAACCATAAGTTTGTTTTCTACATCTGTGACTCTGTTTTGTAAATAAGTTCATTTGTACCGTTTTTTAGATCCCACATATAAATGATATCATATGATATGTCTTTGTCTGACTTACATCACTCAATATGACAATCTCTATAGGTCCATCCATGTTGCTGCAAATGGCATTATTTCATTCTTTTTTATGGCTAATATTCCATTGTATATATGTACCACATCATCTTTATCCACTCCTCCATTGATAGAAATTTATGGTCATGATGGACGTGATGCTTCCATGTCCTGGTTATTGTAAATAGTGCTGCAGTGAACATTGGGGTGCATGTATCTCTTCGAATTATGGTTTTCTCTAGATATATGCCCAGGAGTGGGGTTGCTGAGTCATATGGTAGCTCTGCTTTTAGTTTTTTAAGGAATGTCCATACTGTTTTCCATAGTGGCTGCACCAATTTACATTCCCACCAACAGTGTAGGAGGGTTCCCTTTTCTCAACACCCTCTCCAGCATTTATCGTTTGTAGATTTTTTGATGATGGCCATTCTGACCGGTGTGAGGTGATACCCCATTGTAGTTTTCATTTGCATTTCTCTAATAATTAGGGATGTTGCGCATCTTTTCATGTGCTTTTTGACCATCTGTATGTCTTCTTTGGAGAAATGTCTATTTAGATCCTCTGCCCATTTTTTAATTGGGTTGCTTGTTTTTTTGATATTGAGCTGCATGAGCTGTTTGTATATTTTCGAGATTAATCCCTTGTTGGTCACTTAGTTTGCAAATATTTTCTCCCATTCTATGGGTTGTATTTTCATTTGTTTATGGTTTCCTTTGCTGTGAGGATTTTATTCATTTTTTATTTCACCTACATTGTAGTCAGATTTACTGATCTCATAGAAGTAAAGTAAGTGAAGTTGCTAGGATTTTATTCATTTTTTATTTCACCTACATTGTGGTCATATTTACTGATCTCATGGAAGTAAAGTAAGTAAAGTTGCTATCTGCTTCCTCCATCAGTCTGAACTGAGACAGAGCAAGATTGTGTTTGGGAGATACAGTCCTAACGATACTCTTCTACTCTAGAACACTAGTGTCAGCCGCATCAATATTATAAACTTATAGCAAAGTGTGTAATAATATTGCATGTAAAATTGTGAGAGCTAGTTTACTAATGGAAGTGTGTGAAATGTTAACATAAACTAATATTTTACCCAGTAGAGATTCACTCTGGAAAAGATATGAGCACCCCATGCTATGATAAATATCAAGTCAAAACCAAAAATATATTATCCAGAACTCATTCCAGTGCATATTTAATCTAAATGCAAGGCATGAAAGAATGTGAGAATCAAACTCCTATGCACACACTTACTCATTCGTTCATCAAACTGATCTATTTTGAGTGTGTGTTATGTGTTAGGCCCTGGAATAAGTTCTGGATAATATATACAACAAAGGAATGTAATCTTGTTTGTGCCCTGAGTAGCCCACAGCTTAGGAGGACGTGTAAGTAGATATTATAAAACATCGTGTTAAGTATTTGTGAGTGAAAGGTCAAAGAATAAGGTGAAAGGTTTGTTTTGGAGAGCAGGTGCCTGACAGTGCTATGAACTTCCTTTGGCCTAGGGCTGGCGGCCAGCTTCACAGAGGAGGGGATGGGAGAGAGAAGAACAACAGTTAGCACAACTCTGTGTTTACTACATGGCTAGAACTCTTCCAAGTACTTTATGTCAGCAATTAATTTAAACTTCAAACTTACCCTGTAAGTTGGGTTCTACTATCATCACCTCTATTTTAAGGACAGGAAACTGAGGGACAAGGTCACACAGCTAGTAAGAGATGCAGATGGAGGAAAAAAACCCAGGCAGAATAGCTCCAGAGTCTGAACTCTCAACCACTACCCCATTCTGTCTCTTGTCAATGCTTTTAGGATACAGGTTTTGAAAGATGAAGGGAGTTTCCAGGTAGAGAAAAGTCTTAGACACACGCATGCAAAGTCTGTGAGTCCAAAAGGGGTGTGTTATGTTTCTGGAAAAGTAAGACATGTGGGGCGGCTGGAGGTTAGGTACACATTGGTGAGAGAGGGAAGCAGGAGGCTGGCAGGGAGCAGACTGGAGACTCAATATCATCGTCTTCACTTCCTCCTATCCCCCTATGCCCAGTTTCCCAGATTTATTTTATTTTAGTTTTATTTGGCCATGCCATGTGGGATCTTAGTTCCCCAATCAGGGATCAAACCCCTGCCACCTGCATTGAGAGTGCAGTCTTAACCACTAGACCACCAGACAAGTCCCCCAGATGTCTTTTTTTTTTTTTTTTTTTTTTTGCAGTACGCGGGCCTCTCACTGTTGTGGCCTCTCCCGTTGTGGAGCACAGGCTCCAGACGCTCAGGCTCAGTGGCCACGGCTCACGGGCCCAGCCGCTCCGCTGCATGTGGGATCTTCCCAGACCAGGGCACGAACCCGTGTCCCTTGCATCGGCAGGCGGACTCTCAACCACTGCGCCACCAGGGAAGCCCCCAGATGTCTTTTTAAAGTATCCTTATATCATGACCTCTAAGGGCCAGCAACCGAATGTCTTAGAAATATTCTATTAAACAATTTCTAACAGTTGGAGATTCTATATGATTTCTCTTCATCTCAGATTCTTTCAAAACATCCTATAAAACCATTCTAGGGTGAATGATGAAAGAATAAAGTAAAACTGACTTTAGCCTCAAGCTCTTTAATGATGATTTTGGCTGTCTTTCTTTTCTTTTTTAAAATTTTTTCCCCTCTAAATATGGCCATAAGAGGATTTTTGCCTCCTCTTGGAGCCGAGGGAAACAGTATTTATTTTTCTTCGTCAAATCATTGAAATTGAGAGGAAATATTGGTCAGGTAACGAGGAGCATTGTTTGCATTCCAGACAAGTGCAGTGAGAGGTGGCATTCTGGTTTCCTGCCTCACCCATAAGTCTCCTTCCTGAACAATTCCTGTGTTCACTTACACTGAGGTTTCCAAGCTTTTAAACCACAAATACTCCCCAACCCAGAGTTTCTGCAACCAAACCACAACTACAAATAAGAGACAGCTGATTTTCGGCCATTAAGAGAATGCACACAGACTGACAGATCTTCATGGACATATGTATTTCCTTGCTCAAATGTCGTAAACACCATCTCAGGATTGTAGCCAAGTGACAGCAAGGTGAAGAATTATAGTCTGTGAGCACCTGCCTGTGGCCGGCAGTGCTGCCTAATGACCATCTTGACCCTCTCGGTCAGCTTTTCTCGTTTCCCTAAGTGAGGTCAGAAACTGTCAGCCCCAGGGTGGCAGGTAAGCCACAGAACTCTTTTGTTTGCCAGGTGCAGTGTTTTAAAAAATACTTCAAATTGTTTGCCAACACTTAAAAATCAGAAGTTTATACATAAACATTGGAATGGTTAGCTTCTTTGGAAAACTTAGAAGATTTGGCAGTGTTGGGTTCTGTAGGAAATCAACTGGAACTGGCCACGGTCCCCTTGAGAGAGGACACACTCTCCACTCTAATCACTGTCCCCCTTCATGACCAGGTTGCCTGCTTAGCTCTAGAAGATATTTGAATGACTGTCTTCTGTTGCTTCTGCTACTTCAGATGGTTATACCTCCCTCCCCTCAGTATATTACCATTTGTTACCTCCATCTTGTTGAAGGGGAAGATAAAGAAGGCAATTTAGTTGAATTCATGAAACATTTACTGAGTGCCTGGTTTGTGCCAATAATAGGTTAAGCGCTAAGGGTAGGAGGAGATCAACCTGAGTAAAATGCAGTCTTTACCCTCAGAGAGCTTTTAGACTAATGGTAGAAGAAAAACAGACAACACTGACAAGAGACCATGGTCAAGACAAAAAGTCTGATTCATTTGGTAATGAACACATAAATGTTGTCATAGTTCCCTCTTTAGATTATGGTTGTGAGAAAGACGTCTATGTCTATACATCTATCTATCTTTATATATATATATATATATATTCATAAACACACACATGGATACATGTGTGCATAACAAAGTTTAAGTTTTGCAATCCAGTGGGGCAGTAATTAAGTTGAAGATCATAGATATATAGCAAAATACTTTATCAGCATTTAAAATGAGCATTAGAGCCTAGTGTCTTTATAGAGACAGTGAATTATTGTAAAACTAATATAAATTATAAGTGACAGTAGGTTTTTATAATATTCCAAGTTTGTTTCTCTCTCTCTCTCTAGCACATTTCATTTGTTTTTTTTTTTCAGAAACAACTCTAAGCCCAACAAACTCCAAACTTTCCCCTCCATGATTTCACTTTTTTCCCTTGCTGACAATTCATCCTTACTCACGTGGGTGGATGACCTGACAGTACCATCTGCTTAGAAGCATAGGAGATGATAGTTAATTCCCCATTTATGTGAGCCACCTGTTGTCCTATTCGATTGTTAACCAATTTAACTGGGGTCCTTTCATGAAATGCAGTTCAAAAAGTATGGATTCTAAATCCTTTCTTTGGAAGGAGAAAGAATGGGGCTGGTGATGTGACCAGAATGACACATGACAAGTTCACTGATTCACTATTACTATTTACTGTTACTATTACTGACTTACCATTCCCATTATTGACTGACTTCATGAAGATAAAACTATCGTAAGTTTTCTTTCCTTTACTTCTCCACTTTTCTTCCATCTATTACTACTAAAGTATTTTTTTAAAGATTACATTATTTCCATTATTATTATGATGCATTTATTGCTTACATTAAGTGCTAGAAATTGTTAATTTTTTTCCTCAATGCAAAGTTCTCTTCTTTTTAGATATCTCTAATATGTGCACAATTAAAGTGGCTGTTGATGAATGAAGCGGTTTAATACTTCAATGCAAAAGTCTTTTAATAGTTATATTTTAAAATATCTACATTGTTGAAGACTATAGCACTGAGATATTACTAACTAAATGCAAAAAAGCAGGTAGAGATGTGATTTTTGAACTTATTCAATCTTTTGCTTCTGCTCTCTTTCCCCTCTAAAAAGTAACTCTCCTTTGGACAGAAAACGAGGTTGGCATGAAATTAAAAAAAAAAAAAAAGCAAGAGTCTTCTGGGAAAAGTCAGCCCTCGGATGCTATCTGCTTTTCTTTGCTCTGAGATCAAGGTGTGCCCAAGAAATACAATATTTATGAGTATAGAGTTGTAGGAGGTGAGGAGAGGTACTACCACTTTGGGAGGATTTAAAATAAGAGGCCAAGTGGAAATTTCAAATCTGTATAAAACCTAAATGATAAAAAAAAAAAAGAGTACCAACCTAACCTGAGATTTTTACTTTTAAAATTTCTTTCCTAAAGTCCAAACCCGTATCTTTCAAGAGCTTGTGAATCCCCAAGAGTTCATCTCAGGAAAAGATGTGGACACTAGGAGGACTTCACAGAAACAAAACCGTTCAAGGCACAGTTTGCCTGGCACTTCCTGCCATCTCAACTCCACTAAAAAGACTGTCCTGTTCTATCTTTAAACTAAAGGGATTCAGTACAAATATTGTCAGCAAACACATTTTTAAAGGAAATCATATTGTGTAACGCAAAGTTGTTTTGTTTGTTTTTAGGTAGCTGTGGTAGCCTGTCCTAAATTCATAAAATAGACTGTTTTTCAAAGTAACATACAAGGAAAGATTATGATTTAGAATCCCATTTGCTCATGATTTTCTATAGGAACATTTGAGCTAAAAAAATCTTTTGGGGAAATACCCCTGTGATATTCTGTGAAATTCTGGGTGAAATTTACACAGAATTTACAATGTGAAATTCTATGTATTCTTTTTTTATTTTTTAAACTTTATTTATTTATGGCTGCATTGGGTCTTCATTGCTGTGCGTGGGCTTTCTCTAGTTGAAGTGAGCAGCGGCTACTCTTCGTTGCGGCGCGCGGGCTTCTCTTGTTGCGGAGCATGGGCTCTGGAGCACAGGCTCAGTAGTTGTGGTGCACGGGCTTAGTTGCTCCGCGGCATGTGGGATCTTCCCAGACCTGGGCTCAAACCCATGTCCCCTGCATTGGCAGGCAGATTCTTAACCACTGTGCCACCAGGGAAGTCCCAAAATTCTGTGTATTCTATCTTCAATTAATTTTGGCATGCTTTGTTATATTTGCAGCCAACATCAATCTTTCCCCCTCTAACTCCTTGTAGTTGGAATCATTAAGGGAAAATGTGCTTAATTACATTCAATTTAGCATTTTGTGGTACACAGTCTTATATAGTTCTCTAACTGTGCTTTGAATCTTGCCTTCCATCAAGGTTGCATTCTACAGAGGAAGGAAATGTCATGTACTTTATCTCTTTTAAATTAGCTAATGCCGTTTTCAGATAGTATCTTGCAAACAGTAAGGAGTCAATAAACACTTGTTAATCATACCTCTCAAAGCTCCCTAAGTATATACCACCAAATGTCTCAGAGACTCAGGGAATAAAAATAACAGCAACCAGTCCATAAGTTTCCTGGCAATATTTCAAATTATTTCTTTCTACAAAACATTCTCTTTTATTAGCCAAGTCATAACACTTATAAGATTGAACTTCGTTGTTAAAAATATTGTTACAAAGCCACACAGGGCAGGGGTTATTATTCTCACTTATACCATGAAAAGGTTTCTTTATGTGTCGGATTCACTCCTGAGCCCAGTGTGACAAGTTAAGAAAAAGTCCAGGTTTTGCTTTTCCTCTGTTCATTCATTTGACAAATATTAATGGGTGTCTTCCCTGTACAAGACATTCTGCTAGGAGCTATTCAGGATACAACAATGAATCAGCAGAGATCTTGCCCTCAAGTCTTATGATGCTTTGCTGTAAGGAATACTGTCAAAGCCAGGTGGAAAGGCCACTGAGACTGGAGCCCTGAAATCTGTACCCGACAGCTTTCCTACAGCATTACATGCAAATGAATAAAGTAACCAGGAGAGCGGATTTCATTTTTCAATTCAAATAGATAACAATGCTTAGGAGAGTACCTTTTAGTTGGGGAAAGGAGTATGTATTGTCACTTTTCCATTTTATATTTTTAGTAATATTTATTAAAAACACTTATCTTTTTCTGGTGGAGATAATGAGGAGAAATTATCAGGCATGGAGAGAAAAATCTAGTGATGATCCATTTATCTCTTATTAAAAGAGAAAGAAGACCAGAAAAGAAATAGGAGGACTGAAAAGTTGGAGTGGGAGAGGCAGAGCCACTGGGAAAGAAAGAATTTTAGAGAGCCTGGACATCCTTTATTTCAACCCAAATTTATGAATAAAATAAAATGCAAATTGGTGGAGAGTTTTCATACTTGTTAAGATTTCAGATAAGCCAAGGAAAGGGCTAAGAAGATAGCAGTTAGGGATTACATCACATAATTTTAATATTTGTATTTAATATAAATCAGTGATTCTCAACATGTAGTGTGACTGTGAATCACGTATGGATTTGGTTAAGATTTCCGGTTCTAAGGGCGTTTCCTAGAGTTTCTAATTCAGTGGGTCTGGGGTGGCATCTAGAAATCATCTACTGGTCCTCAGCTATGAGAAGAAGTACAAGAAATACTGCTTACGACTTTGCTCTGGTCTAGCCCTTGGGAGAAAGCTATCATCTTGATCCTCAAAGAAAACTGTGTTTTATACACTCTATATCTCAGACCTATACTGTGACATTGCTGTCCTCCAATGACAAAAATACCCAAATAGCTGAGACTGTTTTGAGAAGGTGACTAAGCCTTGGTGAAATTAAAGTTTTGTGACACTTTATTTCCTGAGACCAGCAATGCTGAGAACCATCTTGGATTGATCCTGTTGAGTTTAGGTAAAGGGAAACAATTATATTCATTTGGTCTAATGTGACTTCATTCTAGGGTCATCACACATCTTGGTTTTCTTAGGACAGTCTATTTAGCCCTCTTGTCCCTTTCACTCTCAAAGTGTACCAGTCTGGACAATAAATTATATGGTCACCCTATATAAATATAATAAATAGAAAGGAAGAGGGAACTGAAACTATGAGAACGCTAATTTGTAGAATAACTCAATGAGGAATAGCAAATTTTGATGCAACTGTTAAATGTTCTATAATTTTATAAACTTAACCATTTTGAGCTGACATACAGACACAGAATGAGTTAAATTGATGAAGTAATTTCTTAATTTATATACATGAGTCAGTTAGAACAAGTAATTCTTGATTTATTTCTCTGAAGAGAATTAAATATTTTTAACCAAAATGTATGTAATGAAAATGTAGATGAAGAAACTTAAGGAAAATTAATATCAAAATTGACTATCAACAAAATCATTTCAAATGATGGTAGTAATAAGAGTGTATATATACACACACACACACACTATATTTCAATAAGAGCACAATTTTTCTTTGAAGAAGACTTGACACATTACCATTCAGAATCATTTTTGTAGCAGGGAAGGGAAAATATCAGGATACATGGAGTTATTAGACCTTGTGGAATAAAAGCTATGTGGCTTTTGTGGGTTTGGGGTCATTTAATCTTTGTGACTGTCCTTTCCTTCTTCTGTAAAATGGGGCTCAAATCCCCTAACAGGTTTGTTGTGATGGTTAAATTATAAAGGTGAAATAAAGTAGTACATATAACATGCTCTATAAATTCTGGTTGCAAAGCATAAGCCTGTCTAATCTTCATGCTCTTCTTGTCCATTCAGTATTTTTGTCACTAGATGAAACCCTATAATGATGTATGTCAATAGTTGAAGATTCTTTTTAGGTGTACTGATTTTATTTTATTTTTTTTAACTATTTTATATTGGAGTATAGGTGATTAACAATGTCGTGTTAGTTTCAGGTGTACAGCAAAGTGATTCAGTTATACATATACATGTATCTATTCTTTTTCAAATTCTTCTCCCATTTAGGTTGTTACATAATATTGAGCAGAGTGTACCGATTATAGATCAAATATCATTAACAGTAAACACATATGTCATGATGAGGACGTTGCAGAGGTAGAGGGGATGCAAAGAGGCTTGGTTTCATGGAGATTGTGGACAATGAAAGTTCTAGATACTAGAATATGGGTGATGCAGGTAAAGAAGTATTTGGAACATTTTTATCCTCAGAGATATATATTAGAAAAAGAAATGTGTGTCAACAATGCCTGAGTTTAATTCTGAAGAAGGTAAAATTTTAAAAATTCCCTCACTATCTTCGTTTCTGGCCTCTTCCTTAGCCTTTTCGTTTCTTTCTCCTTTTATTTCAATCCTGAAAATTTTCCTAAAAGTGGTTTATGTATTATCTAAAAAGTTATTTCTAAGAGAACCCTGGTAGCAGCTGTTCAGTATTCGTCATTTATACCTGTTACAAACAGAAAATTGCATCAGCAAACCAGAATAAAAAGATGGTAAATATAAAATACAAACATAATTTTTATGTGAAGAAACCTTTAAGACTATTTAACCTTCATCCTATCAAACAGGGATTTTTCCTCAGATGCAGTTAGCATGAAACATGTACTAATATAGGCTCAGTTTTAAAATTACAAACACCAGTTGGGACTTCCCTGGCGGTCCAGTGGTTGGGACTCCACCTTCCAGTGCAGGGGGTGTGGGTTCAATCCCTGGTTGGGGAGCTGAGATCCCACATGCCTTGCGGCCAAAAAACCAAAACATAAAACAGAAGCAATATTGTAACAGATTCAATAAAGACTTTAAAAATGGTCCACATCAAAAAAAAATCTTAAAAAAAAATTACAAACACCTGAGACCACATAAAACCTTAGAGCCGCTGTATTCCATTCATTCATTTATTCATTCATCCATCCAATGTACATTCTGATTTATTGAGTCCCAGTCATGTGCTAGGGACAAAGGTAGAGGATGGCTGCCAAATGGCAGCACATGGGCAGATTTAGCTTCCAGAAAATTTCCATGATGCCTACACAATGGCCCTAATACCTAAAAATTGTAAGATTCACATCAATATTTAAATATCCAGCTTTTTTTTTTTTTTTCAATTGGAAGGAATGACAGCACTGGTTCTGTCTGCTTGGATGTAAATGGCTGAACCTGAGTTGTTGCTGTCTCCACGGGTTGGGTCTTCCAGTTTGCTATATAGCCCACCAATCCTCATTATCTTATGGTTAATGACACTCCCCTTTTAACTCAGTTGCTTTACAAGCCTGAACCATGTCAATTCTACAATGTAAGCATCACTGGAATTCCTTCATTTTCCCTACATCTCTATTACCTATACCCTAGTCCACTGCCATTATCTGCAGCCTGGATATCTTCAGCCTTCCAACTGGTCCCTCTGCTTTCTGTCTTGCCCTGCCACCCACATTTCTTAATCAAACAGCTACTGTTCAGACATACTGCACTTCCTACAATACAAATCTGACCATGTCACAATGGCTTCCCTCTTCCTGAACTGAGCCTTCCATTCACTTCCGCAAAACCCATGGTTGGCAGTTCTGAACTGTATACTCTAACTATGGAAAATAAGCTTGAAATGTGGCATTTCTAAGAGTATTAAGATAAAAACATTTGTCTCAGGCAAGATGATTAATTTGAAAAAAGGGACATACTTGCTAATCCAGCACTTCAGTAACACAGAATCCTGTAAGAACTAGGCAGGGTAGTTGTCAATGGACACGAGCATCAGAGCTTGAGTTCAAAAGATCAAAATCAATAGCATTAGAGAGCATTCTTTCCAAAGTATGGAAATGGTATAACTCCCTTTGGCTTTAATGGAAGTCATGAAGCTAACATGCCATGTAACCTTTTTAAAATGGAAGGATTAGCATTCAACTGGGGCTGCCATATGGAGTATGTATTGACAGAGCATGATGCATAGAGCTTGAATTGACCAAAGTGACTTAAAGTTCTTCTCTTTCCTCTTTTGTAAACTGAGTACCATATTATCCTCCCTACCCATATGATAATGATTTGGACTTTCAAAACAGAACTCAGTGGGGACTCAAAAACTACCATCTGTAGCAGGAGGTTAATTCTTTCAATGTATGATTCATATACCAGTAGTAATGCCACTTGAGAGATGTTATTTAGATAATCATTTTGTCTGATGGTTCTTCTTCACTGATTTAAGAAAAATATAGAGAAGGCCTATGAAGTGTAGGGCACTGTTATTGATTGACAGAAATATTTCTAGTCAAAATTGAGAGAATCTCTCTTACTCTTTTACCCATGAAAATGATTGTTTTGCAGAAAAGTGTAACTGAATTATTATCTTCAGGGGGGTTACGTGGAATATTTTCTGTGAGAAGTTAATCAAAATATTCTGCAATTGTAAAAATTCAGATATACACTAGACAAATTTAATTCTTTGAATTCTATTTGCTGCTACCCATGGATTCCTCAAATACTGAAATAATTTCAAAGTAAATTGTCTTCTTTTAAAGAACTAAACATAAAAATGAGAAAATAAAACATGAATTGTATACATGGATTCCTGAAAATAAATATTTTTAGTGGGGTTCTGGGGCAGCTTGCTGTCACATAAAATGTTTTAATACAAGATAAATCATGATTCAAAAATAAATTTCCTTTGTAAAACTAAAATTTAGGTTCAATAAGGTTGACTGCTTTTATATTATAATAGGATGTAAGTATGCCACTGACTTCAGATGCTCTTATGGGTTGCCTTGAAAAAGAGTTGTTTCTACTTGAAAAAGCTACATACATGGATGGCATTTCGAACTTAGCTGGTTGCTAACCTCTAACTGTTTACTAATCTGTGGATGTCCATAAGCAGTCGCTTATTACATCCTCCTATAAACAACACCCATTACTGCAGTGATGCTGTGCAGTCACATCACAGCTGCTTGGTTTGCTGAAGTGAATATTAACAATCTCTTTTACTCATTGTAACACGGTACTCACTCAAACAGTGGCTCAATCCTTCTGCTTTCACATATATTCCCCAAGATAATGAAATCCATTTGGGAGCTCTGGAAAGCTTAACCAGCATAGATTTGAGAAGCCATGCTGCCAGACCCCGTAACAGGCTATTTGATGCTCTACTCCACTTTGATTTAAATGGAGCCTCTGATACAAACAGAGCATGCCTCATGTATTCCAGAGCCTTGTGTTCTATTTCTTCATACCCCAAGGATGTCACTTATCATCACCGTTGGTCATGCAGAGCTGAAAGAACAGGAGAGGTAGATGTGCTCTGCCATTCACAGCTGGGCTCCATTTTGGCTGCAAAAGAAAGCTACTTGAGGCATTGTGGACTATTTCTTAGCCATTTAATGACATTCGAAGAAGAGCAAAGAGCAGCTTTTATAAAAATGACATTTCAACTACTCTGCCTTTTCTTATTTTTAGCCCTAACTCAAGAAGTATCCACCATCCTAAGACATTTATTAATTCATGAAGTGATGGAGAGCTGACAATTTTATGGATCATGATAAAACCAAAGAAGTGTTATGCTCTTGATTCCTTACAAAAAAAGATGATAATTATATTAAACGTTCAGTTATTTAGTAAGATATAACTAGTAAACATAGAGTCGTTCCAATCAGCAAGACTCACTAGATTTTCCTAGGAATGTAATAATTAAAATGGTTTTAACTCTAGTTTCTCAGAAGTACTTTTTAAGGAAGAAGTCCCTCTATCTAGGTAATTTTTCATAAAATGAACTTATGCTTTTAATTTTCTCAGGACAAGTTAGACAGCTTCAAAGTTAGATGTTTTAAGAAGGGGAACTAATGTCTGTTTGACAGGTTTTAAAAGTCGTACTTGACAGCATGGTTATAGCTGTTTGATAGGAAGACTTAGACATTCCGCTTTATCGAATGTCAGGCGGCAGAACTGAAAGATCATCTGAATAACTTCTCTTCTTTAAAACCAGCAATTTTTCATTTAAAAGCACAAGAGTAGTTTTAATCAAATAATGGTTCCTAATATCACTTATAGCTTTAAAACGTTATGATTTTATGAGTTCAAACCATTTGTTCAGGGTTAGAGGAAGCCAGAATTTCACTTCTGTTATTTCACTCTGAACTGGAAGTCTGGATATCAAAAGTCCTTAGAATTCTGGGGGTCGGTCTAAAGTGGAGAATTCGATAATCTTACAACTTCCTTTTCAAATGTTAACTCATTAACAACAAGCATTAATTGTTGCTATTCCCAGTGCATTTCCACCACAACACAGGATACATACATATCCCATATATATATATATAGGCTATCAAAAGATATCTAATTTCCTAACTCAAATTATCATTCATTCTGATATACATGATGGTAGTAGGGTTGCCAGATACAGTAGAGGATGCTCTTTTAAATTTCAGTTTCAGGTAAACCATAGATAATTGGGTATGTTCCAAATATTGCACAGATCCTTTAACATTTTGGTCTGATTAAATAGGTTTTCAGTCACTGTCAGCCATTAAAAGAATTTTACTAATTATGAAGACAAATTCTTTTCATTTTTAAACTTCTGGAATTGGGACGGTGTGATGGTTAATTTTATGTGTCAGCTTAACTGGGCCACAGTGTGTCCTGTTATTTGGTTAAACATTATTTCTGGGTATGTCTGTAAGAGTGATTCTGGATGAAATTAACATTTGAGTCACAAGGGGGGGCAAGCAGGTTGCCCTCCTCAATGGAGGGTGGGTCTCATTCAATCTGTTGAAAGCCTGAATAGAACAAAAAAACCCAGTAATGGAGAATTTCCTCTCTCTGCTGAACTGTCTTCAACATGGGTTATTGGTCTACTCCTGCCTTTGGACTACCACACCCCCTCCGCCTTGGCAACCACAAGTCTGTTCTCTATGTCTATTAGTCTGTTTCTCTTTCATAAAAGTTCAATTGTGTCATCTTTTAGATTCCACATATAAGTGATATCATATGGTATTTGTCTTTCTCTTTCTGACTTACTTCACTTAGTATGATAATCTCTAGTTCCATCCATGTTGCTGCAATGGCATTATTTCCTTCTTTTTAATGGCTGAGTAGTATTCCATTGTATATATGTACCACATCTTTATCCATTCTTCTGTTGAAGGATGTTTATGCTGTTTCCATGTCTTGGCTATTGTGGATAGTGCTGCTATGAATATTGGGGTGCATGTGTTTTTTGAATTATAGTTTTGTATGGATGTATGCCCAGGAGTAGGATTGCAGGGTCACAGGGCAGCTGTGTTGTTAGTTTTTTGAGGAACCTCCATACTGTTTTCCATAGTGGATGCACCAACTTACATTTCCCACCAGGAGTGTAGGAGGGTTCCCTTTTCTCCACAGACTCTCCAGCACATTATTTGTAGACTTCTTAATGATGGCCATTCTGACTGGTGTGAGGTAGTATCCCATTGTAGGTTTGATTTGCATCTCTCTGATAATTAGCATTGTTGAGCATCTTGTCATGCACCTGTTGGCCATCTGTATGTCGTCTTTGGAGAAATGTCTATTTAGTTCTTCTGCCCATTTTTCAATTGGGCTGTTTGGTTTTTTGTTGAGTTTCATGAGCTGTTTGTATATTTTGCAAATTAAGCGCTTGTCGGTTGCATCATTTCCATATATTTTCTCCCATTCCATGCGTTGTCTTTTCATTTTGTTTATAGTTTCCTTTGCTGTGCAAAAGCTTTTAGGTTTAATTAGGTCCCATTTGTTTATTTTTGCCTTTATTTCTACTACCTTGGAAGACTGACCCAAGAAAATTTGGTATGATTTATGTCAGAGAATGTTTTGCCTATGTTCTCTTCTAGGAGTTTTATGGTGTCATATCATATGTTTAAGTCTTTAAAGCATTTTGAGTTTTTGTGTATGTTGTGAGGGTGTGTTCTAACTTCATTGATTTACATGTGGCTGTCCACCTTTCCCAGCACCCCTTGCTGATGAGATTGTCTTTTTTCCATTGTATATTCTTGCCTCCTTTGTTGACGATTAATTGACTGTAGGTGCGTGTATTTATTTCTGGGCTCTCTATTCTGTCCCATTGGTCCATATGTCTGTTTTTGTGCCAATACCACACCATTTGATTACTGTAGCTTTGTAGTATTGTCTGAAGTCTGGGAGGGTTATGCCTCCTGCTTTGTTCTTTTTCCTCAGGATTGCTTTGGCAATTCTGGGTCTTTTATGGTTCCATATAAATTTTAGCATTATTTGTCCTAGTTCAGTGAAAAATGTCACAGATAATTTGATAGGGATCACATTAGATCTGTAGATTGCTTTGGGCAGTATGGCCATTTGAATGATATTAATTCTCCTAATACAAGAGCATGGAATATCTTTCCATTTTTTGAATCATCTTCAGTTTCCTTTATTAATGTTTTATAGTTCTCAGCATATAAGTCTTTCACTTCCTTGGTCAGGTTTATTCTCAAGTATTTTCTTTTTTTTTTGGTGTGATTTTAAAAGGTATTTTTTTTTTTTTTACATTCCCTTCCTGATATTTCATTGTTAGTGTAAAGAAATGCAACTGATTTCTGTATGTTAATCTTGTATCTGGCTACCTTGCTGAATTTCTTTATCAGTTCTAGTAGTTTTTGTGTGGGGTCTTTAGGGTTTTCTATTATATATATAGTATCATGTCATCTGCATGTAATGACAATTTACCTCTTCCCTTCCAATTTGGATACCTTTCATTTCTTTTTCTTCTCTGATTACTGTGGCTAGGACTTTCCAATAATATGTTGAATAGAAGTGGTGAGAGTGGGCATCCTTGTCTTGTTCCAGATTTTAGTAGGAATGCTTTCAGCTTTTCACTGTTGAGTATTATAGTGGCTGTGAGTTTGTGAGAAATAGCTTTTATTATGTTGCAAAATCTTCCCTCTATACCCACATTGGTAAGAGTTTTATAATGGATGGATGTTGAATTTTATCAAAGGCTTTTTCTGCATCTATTGAGATGATCACATGGTTTTTGTCTTTTGTTGGTACGGTGTATCATATTGATTTTGTATATGTTGAACCATCCTTGTGAACTTGGGATGAATCCCACTTGGTCATGGTGTGTGATCTCTTTTTATGTGTTGTTGGATTTGGTTTGCTAATATTTTGTTGAGAATTTTTACATCTATATTCTTCAAAGATATGGGCCTGTAATTTTTTTTTTTTTTTTTGGTAGTATCTTTTGTCTGGTTTTGGTCTCAGGGTGATGGTGGCTTCATAGAATGTCTTTGGGAGTGTTCCCTCCTCTTCAGTCTTTTGGAAGAATCTGAGAAGGATCAATATAAGTTCTTCTTTATATGTTTGGTAGAATTCACCTGTGAAGCCATATGGTCCTGGACTTTTGTTCATAGGGAGTTTTTTTTTGTTACAGATTCTGTTTCACTTCTAGTGATTGGTCTGTGTTCAAATTATCTGTTTCTTCTTGATTCAGTTTTGGTGAGCTGTATATTTCTAGAAACTTGTCCATTTCTTCTAGGTTGGCAAATTTGTTGGCATGTAATTGTTCATAGTATTCTCTTACGGTTTTTTGTATTTCTGTGGTATCGGTTGTTATTTCTCCTTTTTCATTTCTTATTTTGTTTATTTGGGTTCTCTCTATTTTCTTCCTGGTGAGCCTGGCCAGAGGTTTTCAATTTTGTTTATCCTTTCAAAGAACAAGCTCTTGGTTTTATTGATTTTTTTCTATTGTTTTTTTAATCTCTATTTTATTTATTTCCTTTCTGACCTTTATTTTTTCCTTCCTTCTGCTGACTTTAGATTTTGTTTGTTCTTTTTTTCTGATTCTTTTAGGTGGTAGGTTAGGTTTGAGATTTTTCTTGTTTTTCTGAGGAAGGCCTGTAGTGCTGGGAAGTTCCCTCTGAGAACTGCTTTTGCTGCATACAATAGATTTTGTATGGTGGTGTTTTCATTGTCATTTGTCTGAAGGTATTTTTAAATTTCCTCTCGATTTTATCATTGACCCATTGGTTTTTTAGTAGCATGCTTTTTAGTCTCCATGTATTGATTGTTTTTTTCTCATTTCTTTTTCTGTGGTTGATTTCTAGTTTCAGGCCGCTGTGATCAGAAAAGATGCTTGAAATAATTTCTATATTCTTAAATCTGTTGAGGCTCATTTTATGCCCTAGTATGTGGTCAATCCTAGAGAATATTCCATGTGAACTTGTAAAGAATGTGTATTGTGGGTTTTTTCGGATGTAATGTCCTGAAAATATCAGTTAAGTCTAACTGTTCTATGGTATCATTTAGGATCTCTGTTGCCTTATTGATTTTCTGTCCAGAAAATCTGTTGATGTAAGTGGGGTGTTAAAATCTACTATTACGGTATTCCCATCAATTTCTCCCTTTGTGTATGTTAGTATTTGTTTTATGTATTTTAGTGCTCCTATATTAGGTTCATGTATGTTGACGAGAGTCATGTCCGCTTCTTGTATTGATCCTTTTATCATTATACAGTGCATGACTTTGGACTCAGGGTCTGGACTCCTCAGTCTCCATATTTGTGTGGGCCAATTCTTTATAATAAATCTCTTTACATACACACATTTTATTGGTTCTGTTTCTCTGGAGAACCCTGACTAATACAAATAGGAGGAAGGAAAAAAATACCCACTCTTCATATCATTGAAGATAGCAAATTTGCCATGCCTTCTGTTGGTCTGCTCTGCTCTGCTGATCTTGTTTATTGTATATGGACTTGTTGTGGGTGGGCAGAGACCTCAATACACTCTGCTGCTAGGGGGCTCAGTCTCAGGCAACTTTCCTAAGCATAGGTTGTCTCTTCCAACCTTCAGCCACAACAAGCATCCAACCACAACTTGGGAGTTCTCACACAGCATTCCTCTCACACAGAAAGGTGTATGTCTTTCTCTTCACCCTGTAAATCTACAATTCCTAATCTCATCCACAATCTAGGACCCAAGTCTGGGAAAGCATGGCAATATTCACCTCATATACACTTCGGGCACTGGGAACTCTAGGGGAAAATATTTGATGCCCTCTACCTACCTTACCAATGTTCCTCCCATATTGAGATAGTAAATGGGGCAAGTCATCAAAGCCCAGGCTAAGCAGACATCAACTGGAAGACCAAGGCATCAATCTTTCTCTCTTGCAGGCAAATAAACATGCTCAATAATTCTGTTAGGGTTCCCATTCACTTTCCCCAGGTAAACAACTAGTCCAGCCTCTGGGAAGTCATGTGAGAGGAGAGGCACTTTTCATGGATACTGCAACCTTCCATGTGGAGAACTCTTCACACTCCCCTCCCTACCCCCCCACCCTCTCACCCCACTTCCTACCCCCATCCTTGCTTTAAATCTCTGATGGTCAAGGCTACCAAATAAGTTTGGTCTCTCTAGCTGCTGGGAACCCTGGCAGTTGTACATTAAGAAATAAGCCTTCTGTGAAACTGGCTCTGGAGAAGTCGGTAACATTGTCTTTCTCAAAGCTCTGCTGTAGTCTCTGCACTACTCACTACTTACCTGGGTGGGAAAGATGTCAGTAAGTAACACACAACATCCCATTAACAAAATAGGCTAAATTTTATTAGAAATTGAATTCCTTATTAATGTTTGTTTTGTTTTTATTTTTCCTTCCCTTTTCCCTAAATGTATATATTTAGGGAAATAATAACGTTGTGCTGGGAAAAATAATTTCAAGAAGTTCACTGAGATATCTAGAAATACCCTGGGGTTTCACAAAACCAGGGTTGGTGATCACCTGCTCATGAAATAGTCGTTCTCTCAGATCCTCAAGGGGGTTTGGCTGGGAGCCTAACTTAAAGAAGGAGCTATCTTGCAGTTGTCAGAATGTCAGGTGGATCAGAAGTCAAGTCCTATAATGTTAGCACAGCTGGAAGGGAGCAGGCAGGGGCTGTGGACATGCCCAGACAAGAGATCAGAAGTCCCGATCTGAAGCAGTGTTGAAGAAGGGTTGACTTACAAGACTAGGATCAAAGATATGTTCAGGTAAAGTGGAAAAGCATGGAGATCAGAACCTAGGCAAGGAGTCTGAGCAATAATCATGGGGCATCTGCAGTAAAAAGAAAGCTTCATATTGAAAACAACAGACCTTGTGAAAAGAAGCCACCAGAAATTGATTATTTCTATTCTCAGTTGGGTCCTTAGGGTGGCCTCAAAATCTTCTTACATAAACCTAGAAAGCTTTTCTTTTATTGTTTTTATTTCAAACTTTTAGATTTCTCTTCAAACTTCCAACACTTTTCACCTGTCTCACAGTAGATGACTCTGGTCCTCACTTCACTGAGCCCTTCAGGAGAAAAGTATCTCAATTTTATCCTTTAGCAACAATGTTTATATCACTGCCTGTGCTTATCTTTTCACCTTCCCTCCTGGGCCAGGGGAGGAGGTGCTCTTCTTCCTGTCTAAGGTAATTTCTCTTCCTTTTCGCTGACTCTCCATCCTTTCCTCTATCCTCAGCCTCCCCCACTCTCCTCTCTCTTGCTCTTCCATGAAAAATTAAAATAAAAGTAGGAGAGTTAAAGTTAAAAAAAAAAAAGAAAGAAAGAAAAAGAACTCACATTTCCCTCTAGCCACAACATCTCTCTTTGATTCCCTCCTTAACCAAAATTTGGAAAAAGAAGTTTCATTCTCCTACTTCCTCTTTTCCACATACCTCCACATGCCTGAATCAGGTATCAAATCTTGCTACTCCATGGAAATATCCCTAGGTATACTGATCAACATCCTCTTTTGGACTTACTTCAATATACACACTTCAGTTCTTATTCTAACTAAATTTCCGCAACAATTTACAGTGCTGACATTGCTTCCTCCTTTGAACTCTTTTAATGCCAGTGGTTATCCTTTGAACTTCAGTCTACCACATTTCATCTTTCTTAGGCTCCTCCCTCTCTGCCTCCTCCCTAAACATTGATTCGCTCAGGCCCTTGTTCTTGGTTCAATCATCATTTCACTCTATTTACATTTAAGTAGATTTAATGATTAAATTAATGACTTCCACTGTACTTACGACTCTTCAATTCATAGCTCCACACTAATGTGTTGAGTGTTGAGTTCTGTATATCTGACTGGCTGCCCTACAAGAGGCCCACTTCTAACTCAGCAAGTCCAAAACTCAATCGGATCATGTGTGCTCACCTCTCCTCTTCTCCCTCACAATGACATTAACCTCCTCTGTATAGTCAGTATTTCTGCAAAATAAGAATTCATGACAGAAATGGTTGAAGGCATTTTAACTGTACTAACTCATTTAATCCTTATAATAACCCTGTACAATAGGAGATCTAATTATGACAAAATATAATAGCATTAATATTTACCTATTTGCTCAAAACAGAAACCTGGAGGTTACTTCAGGCTACGTCCCCCACCGAAACCCTAAACATTCCTCATGTCCTAGTTAATCTAATTCCATAATATCTTTCCAATTCTCCCTTTATCTCCAGTCTAATTGAGTACAGCTGTAAGTCAAGTGTAGCAGTAGTTTCTGGAACACCTTCCACAATGTAGTCACAGTGATCTAAAATTCAAATCTGATTATTTCTCCCCAGTGTTCAAAACTCTTGAGTAGCTCCCTATACCTTTTAGAATAAAGTTCATATTTCTCAGCTTAGAAGATTCTACAAGAACTGATCTTATTTTTCTGCTAATTTTTTCACTTTGGAAGGAAGTGCCTCTTTTTCTGCTTCCCTAGAGGTCCATACACTATGAACTCCAGCCCTTTGGAAGGTGATAGAAAGTTTCTGCTTCTTGCCTGCACTGTTCACTCCTTCCTTTCCCTTTCTCAAACTAACTGGTAAGACTGGGGAAAAGGTCAGTGGACATTAACAATTAGCATCCATGCAGAGTAGCGCAGCCGGGTGACATAAATCTTGGGGTAAACAAAGTTTTTACGGAAGAGAGTGAAAGAGCAAGGCAATGAATAAGAAGAATGCTGAAAATCCCTTAATTCTTTCTTCACCTTTTTGGCCTTTTGCTAGGTGAGGCATCAAAAAACCCCGTCATCTCCTTTGGATGGCTGACAGAGAGTATTGCCATCAGAGTAAAGCTGAATTTCAATTAAGAAATTGAGGTAGAAGAATTCTTTTGGGAAGAGAGTAAAGGTTTAGAAGAGTTTGTTTACAATGAAAGTGAAGTTCCAGAAGGCACAGAGAATAGGATGTGGAGAATGCGCAACAATGGGAAGATGTTAGCTAAGGGAAGAGTACCGTGGTTTGCTGATAGAATATGAGAAAGTAGAGCTCTTTGGAGGGACTTTTATTCGGACTTTGGTGGAGGAATAGCTAGCCTACAGTTCAAAGTAATTATGATACCTAGCATTGTTGAGTTCTTCCTACATGCCCAGAATTTGTCCAAGCACTGGACATGGACTATTCTGCTTTGACTTTAAAGGTGAGAAAAAGCTAAAGCAGAGGAATGTGCCTAAATATCCATAGTTACAAGGTGGCAACTCTAGGAGCAAGGCTAAACACTACATGATAAGAGAATTGAATTGTTAGGGGAGCATATTGCTAGCATGGCTTGGGCCCAAATACTGGTGAATAAATATTTTCATTGCCTCTGCAACTTAGCTCTGGGTGAAGAGAGACAGTGAATTAGATCTCTTTAAATTCTCTAAAGCAGAGATTTCTCAAGCTTTAAAGCTCAGGCAAACTTTAGCTTTCCTCATAGTCAGTTTATGCCCTTTCCATAGTTAAGTGTTAGGAATCAAAATAATTATGCAAAATATTATGCAAAATGACCTTATTATGGTTTAGATAGTGACTTGTATATTTCCAGGGTTCAGAGGTTCCTCAATTCCTGCATTTCACCAATGACACTATCCATGTATTAATGTAAACCCTCACTGAAACATATGCCTGATGTAACAGATACCAGTGAAGAAAATATTATGCATATTAGAATATGATCATCTAAAAACAATTATCTAAAATTCTGAAATATGGCTAATTCCTAAAGTATTTTTGTTGTTGTTCACTTTTTTTGTTTTGTTTTGCCCTCAAGGCTAATGAGTCAACCTTTGTCAGACTCCAAATTTAGCTCAAGTCCAATGTTAAGGACATTTTCATTAGCATGACTTCTCTTCATCCTCACTGAAGTTGAACAGGCCTAAAGTCTTGGCTCTTTTGGGTCTGTTCTCTGCAGAAGAAAGATTGGTATAGTGGAAAGTGTATATATATATTTTTAATTCATCAATCCCTAATCTTAGCTTTACTCTTTATTAATTATGTGATCTTAGGCAGGTCACTAAATTTCTAAGCTGTAATTCCTTAAGTGGTTAGGACTTTCCCCAAGACCACATGATTGCTCAGCTCTTTACCCTTCCCTCTCCTACTTTATACCCTCTGTGACAGGTTTTCCTTGAAGCTACTCCCTTAATAAATCCCACAAATAAAATCCTTGTCCCAAACTCTACTTCTAGGGAACTTGACCTAAGACATTTGTTACACCCACTCTTGTTTCTTTGTCGGTGTTGGTGATGGTTATGGGGGCATTTTTGTTGGTTTGTTTTGATTTGGTTTTCAGCTAAGAATTCTCTTTTCTGTGAAAAGTTTGCTGATAACCTTACCTTGACCAGTGCTCCTTCATCTAGATTGCTGATGTACTTAAAATATACTTGATATTGTAACAACTAGGCATTTCGTTGCCATTCTGTACATGTCTCTCTTCCAGACTATATGCTCTAAGAGGACACTGCAATCAGTTTTCCTCTTTTTTTTTTTTTTTTTTTTTTTAGTCTCAGAGCTTGGCCAGGGTTCCTTATTCACAGAATATGTGAAATAACTGTGGAATATACAATAACAGTGGGGAAGAGATAGAAGAAAATACTTATTACCTCTCTGGTTCTCTGCTCTTTTTATTGATATCCTTAACACAACAGTATGAAAAACAGGAACAACAAAACCCTTTCAAATTGCTTTGGTAACAGAAGAGATGCAGAAAATTGTATGAGCAATGGACAGCGGCAAGTATAAATAGGGAAAGGGAGCAGAGAAACAAATCTCAGTGGAAGAAAAGGCAGAGTGTGGGTGAAAATGGCTCAAGGCTGTGAAACAGCCACAAGAGCAAATACTGGTTTGCGGGCTTGACTCTCACAGGTCTTCATTCCTTCGTCTTCTTGACTTCGCCATATTCAATTTCAGGCTCTGTAGAGTTTTCTTCCCTACCCTTCATACCTAAGTCAGATAAGTTCTTTTCCAAATGTTATATGGGCATTTCTGTCTTCCTTCCCTCAAGGGTTTCTTGCCCCAGACCAGGAGAGTCTAGCATTATAAACAACTGACTTATAAGTAAACCTTTGGCTACATCCATGTTTTTCTTCACAATGATGGTACATTCGAATTTGTGACATCATGAACTTTGAAAACAATCATGTGCTTGTCATTTATTGACATCTCTAGAATTTCCCTAGTTCTCCCAAGGGAAGTGGGTACAAGTGACCATGACTTTCAGGTTCAGACTTACCAGATCCCTAACAAAAAGCAAATTGGGGTCCTACAAACCCCTCCCCCCCCAATCCTCATTGCTGGTGGCTGGGATTGTTCTTTGTTGCTGATATACCTGGTGTCTCTCTCACAGAAGAGAGAAATCCAAACATCATGGAACCTTTGAGTGATTATATTCTCTACTCTTATCTTGTTCATCCAGTTAGAAAAACTGGGACTTTGCAGAGTTGCCCTTCAGGCACTCCAATTACCAGCTGGCACCTAGCCCCCCAAGTGGAACACCAGCCTGCTTCTCTGGAGCTTAAAGACCTTGGCCAGCTTTATTATCCCCTTTCCTTGGGGTAATGGAAGTTGTTCCCTCCTTTCTCAAACCACCTATGAAGCTACTGCCTCAAGTCCTGCTATAATGAACTCATGCCAATGCTTTCTTCATGACTTTAAGCGTCACCCAAGATTTGGATTTCCCCTCTGACTTAATTTCTCACTCTCTCACAGCCCCTGGAAAACACGACTACAGTGTTTGCCACAGATCTGGGGCACCATGCTGAGGGCCTCAAGGCCACTGACCCTGACAGCAAGGTGAATGTGGCATCCCTCCCTCTCTGCATATCCTTGCCCTGAGAGCCCAGTGTGTCTCCTGATAGAGTCAGTTCAGAAATGAAGGTATATAGTGTTAGCACTTCATATCTTTCTTTCAAGTGATGAGAGGACAGGATTGTACAGAGTTAGGTAGTCTATATAAGACACATTTCAAAATTCCTAAGGGAGTTAATATGCCATCCATCCAAAGTGCAAGTTCCTGGCAATTCTAGTTCATTGGAACATAGTCCTGACACTGGATATGACACAAAACCTCTGAGCACAGAAGCAGCTGTCACAAAACTTCAGCCCTGAAGTATGGCCTTAAAAATCTCAGAGAAGAAACTGCTACAATTTAGCACATAATTCTTGATTAGTTTGTGATTTGGGTTTCTCAACTCACAGTCAACGGCTCAGGGTAGCAGCAAAATAGAAGGGAATAGACAGGAGTTTATGGTGGAGGCAATGCAGGTAAGAAGTGACAACTGAGAATCTGGCCAGTAGTGAGGGGAGGACCAAAAGCAAGAGCATTTTGCTGCATTTGGGGAACATTTTAAGAATTCATACAGTTTCTGCAGTTGAAGATGCAATTTCCCCCATGTTTTAATGTTTTGAATTTGACATGTATATACCTTGTCGATGAGTATATTTAATACCAGTTTATTTTTCTAGAAAGATTTGTTTTTGTAGCAATGGTACTTCCTCATATGAACAAGTCTTACAATTGAGAAAATGTGTTATTAATAGTGACCCCAAATTATTAAGGAAAGTTTAAATTGTGTTCAAAGTTTTTTCAGTTTTTTTTTTACTTAGGAAGATCTTATAATATTTAGTAAATATTAGAATATATCCCACAGGGAAAAAGGGGGTTAACTAAATAATTTTGAATATTATTAAAATTATAGTTCAGTTATCTGGAAATTCACTTATTGAATTCTCCAGCGGCAGCTGAAAATGCCTTATGCTAAATAAAACCTAGTGCTTCAGAACCTGGTGTTCTCCTTTAACAAGTGAAAAGAAAACACTCTGCAAAACGACCTATATTCTGTTAAAGCAGTTTTTCACAGACAATTTCTGTTCCTTTCATTTTGATTTATAAGATTAGCACGCTATATTTAACTACATAAATATATATTTCTCTGATTCACGAGTATATTTTTTGCTTTTTGCTTTTAAATGATTATATACTAGAAAGACGTATCTATTCCACATACAGATGAATAAGGAACATAATAGCATCATTATAAGGAGACATTAAAGAAGTGTAATATGTTATTTACCATAATGAGAAAACACCCAAAATAGGTCACTGAAATAGAGTCTCCCGATTGTGAACATACTTTTTATTATATAAATCAAGGCAGGAAATATTTTCCAGAGGTTGC
Source organism: Delphinapterus leucas (assembly GCF_059928025.1). Taxonomy (NCBI): domain Eukaryota; kingdom Metazoa; phylum Chordata; class Mammalia; order Artiodactyla; family Monodontidae; genus Delphinapterus; species Delphinapterus leucas. The sequence goes on along the minus strand of NC_143140.1, from coordinate 59,620,627 downwards.
ACAAACAGACTAAACCACAGAAATAACATTCTTTCAGATAAATGATCAATCTCTCTATGGTCCCCGAGGCTTATTTTAAAGGAGCTTTCAGCTGGGGGTAGACCAGAAAGTCTGTGATGCATGTAATAGAATCAAGAGCTCCATTACAATCCCAAATTGGTAGCACCTCTGAGTATCTCTGGGCTCCCTGTCTTGAGAAGGATATATGGGCCCAAAGTCCCAAATAACTTACCATAGCTCACCCAATTATTAGTATACATAATTGAAAGTGAATTTCATTTATTGAGCTGACCCATCCTACAGATTCACTTCAGAACCTGATATCATTTAAAATGGTGGCAAAAATTCAAAAATAGTGAATCCAAAGAAAACATTAATATGTTCAGTGAATACGTGTATGAGGATTACTATAACAATTGCTAATACAGGCCTCAGATTTTTAAATTCTTACAGTCAATTTTTCCAAATTCTAATTGTCTACGAATATTTTTAAATAAAAGATTTTCTTAAATTATGAGAATCTTAGTAAAGAATCTTAGCAAATTCTTGGGAGTAGAGGGATGTGATGGGTGAAGAAAACTGAATTATAGAAAATTCATACAGCTATAATACACACCATCACTTTAATAGAAGTAATTTTTAATTAATTATCTCTCCATGATGCTGTGTTAGGCACTATTCATTGATAATGAAGCAGACATGATCCATGGCTGCTATAAAATTTGTACCTATGAGAAATCACTGAGACTTAAATGACAAGTCAAGGGGATATTGCAATGGAACCTATGTAATTTCCTTGGGCCACATATAAGCAAGGGAGCATGCTCATTTAGTGATTTCTTGCAGGAAAAGGAGGTTTCTAGAGATAGTGCTATTAGGAAGATTGGGCACTTGCTGCAAAAAATCCTCTTTTTAAGGGCCTGCTAGTTACGCTTTGTTAGGTTCCAATATAATTCAATTTTTCATAAAAAATTGTTTGGCAATATGAGCAGAGAAGTTTTCTTTCCCATTATTATTTTCTACAAGGAGAGATTTTTCTTAAAGCAGTCCAGGCTCCTTCCCTACCACCTAGTCCTCCAATTGAGGTAGAGCTAGTTGCCTGATTAGAGGTTTGGGAAAGGGCAAGGGCACCTGCAGCTCAGCTTCTGCCCACCCTTCTGTTTGGGGTCTACCTGCAGGGAACAAGTGTTCTGACTGTTGTCAGCCATTCTGTGAGCTTAGGCTCAATGGCCTGGCCCTGGCCATGAGGCCAGGTCTTGTTGGTCACAGCCTGTGTCCTCAGTAACGTGCCCACAGATGAACACTACATTCTCTGCTATCAACCTTAGCAGTAATCAAACAGGGATTGGGATTGAGATCTTCCCTCTACCTTATCCTTTTCCCCCTCCTTTAAAAAAACCTTTTTGTTCTGTTACTATTATTTTTGCATAATTTACATATACCACGATGCCCTTTGCCCTTTTTTTAGTGTAATTCTGTGGGTTTTGACAAGTCAGTAGGTAGAAGAGTTCCATCACCACCCCCCCACCCAAATTCCCCTGTGCTCCTAGGTAGTCAACTCCTCCTCCCACGCTAGCCCCTGGAAACCACGGATCTGTTCTCTGCCTCTGCAGTTGTGCCTTTTCTGGAATGTTATATAAATGGAGTCACATCAAGGGGATTGGACCCTTGTTAGTGTGCCTTCTTTCACTTGGCATGGTACATTTGAGAGTTATCCATGTGGTAGTTTGTCCCATTTTATTGTTGAGTAATATTCCATTGCATGGGAGTATCACAGCTTATCCATTAACCAGTTAAAAGAAATTTGGCTTTTTCCAGTTTTTGATGATTATGAATAAAGCTGCTATCAATATCTACATATGGATTTTTGTGTAACCATAAGTTCACTTAGCTCAATATTTAGGAGTAGGATTGCTAGTTCATATGGTAACTATATATCGGACTTTATTAGACACTGACAAACTATTCCGAAGTGACTGTGTCAATCTGCAGTCTGACCAGCAATGTAAGAGTTCCACTCACTTTGCATATTTGCCAGCACTTGTTATTGTTGGTTTTCTTCTTTATCTTAAACAGTTTAGCCATTTTAATAAGTATGTAGTGATAGCTCACTGTACTTTTAATTTGCATTTCTCTAATGATTAATAATTTTGGACATCTTTCACATGATAATTTGCCACATGTATGTCTTTGATCAAGTGGCTGATCAAATATGTTGCTCATTTTTTTAATCGGGTATTTATATTTTTACTTTTTAGTTTTACGAATTCTTGATATTGTTTGGCTATAAGTCCTTTACCAAATATATCATTTGAAAATATTTCTCTTTTAGGGAAGACATATGGGAACATATGTATATGTATAACTGATTCACTTTGTTATAAAGCAGAAACTAACACACAATTGTAAAGCAATTATACCCCAATAAAGATGTTTAAAAAAAAAAAGAAAATATTTCTCTTTTAATTTGCTTACCCATGCTTGGAGGTTTAAATTTTGACAAAGTTCAATTTATCCTGGTTTTCTTTTATGGATTATACTTTTGGTGTCTTCTCTAAGAAATTCTTGCCTAACCAAAAGTCATGAAGCTTTTCAGCTATGTCTTCTAGCAGTTTTATAGTTTTAGGTTTTATAGTTAGGTCTAAAATTGATTTTGACTTAACTTTTGGATATGGTTTGAGGAATGGCTCTTCTTTGACTCAGTACTGTATTCAATAAGTTTTAGGTTCTTAAAGGTTATTTTCAAAGTACAAATATTTGCAACCCTAACAATGAACTTCTGATTGTTTGTTACAATGAAACTTACTGGTCTGTCTTGCGCTTTACATGGTTCTTTTACCCACGCATGATTTTGTAAAATCACATATTGCTCATCTGGAAAATACTGGTTTACTGAACCATTTAGACTTTCTAAAATCTTGACAGACTTCATTACAAAATAACAACAAATCATATATTTTAATATTACCAAGAATCTCATCAAAATATCTTTATATATTTGCAAGCTGTCAAGCTCACTGTGGTTGATGTAAGTTTCAAAAAAAAAATTTCTAATTCTTGCTTGAAAATTCAAATGTTATCATTGGCATCAAATTTAAGGTTTTTTTTCCTTGAAGTAGCAGGTGTTTTTGTTCATTTTCACAAAAATGTCTGCCAAATATCTGAGTTTGTATAACCATATTTTATCAGTCAGTTGTTCTTTAAAGTAAATATCACGTTCCATGAAAAGAGTTGCTAGTTCAGTTTCCAACTCAGTCACACAAATACTTTTCCTTCCAGGCAACCATCACACTTCAGTGAGCAATAGAAGTGTTTATACATAATTCCCATTTTGTCACACAGAATATTAAAAAGATGTGTCATTAGCGGTTGAAATTTAATAAAATTAATAATTTTTACTGCTAGATCAAAGATATTACTAAGTGAAATTGTTTTTTTCTTTTCTGTGAACGCATGGTGGTAAAGAAGACAATAGCTACTAGTAGTTAGTGCTATTTGTGCTAGGTTTAATTTACCATTGCTTTTGGTAAATTTTAAATTTTGCCAGCAATTTAATTTATCATTGCTTTTGCATTTTCAATGCACATATCAACACTGAAAAAAGTAAACGACATATTAGCACTAAACAGAAAATAATTTTTACCTGATGGGCCCCCTAAAAGGGTCTCAGGGACTCCCAGGGGTTCACGGACCATACTTTGAGAACCACTGGCCTAGGATATTGAAAAGGTGAGGAGAATAAGAGAGAAGCAGTACCGGCTTTAGAAACATCAACTGAAGCCTCATATCAGGACCCTACCAAAATAAATACAGATGGAAAAAAAACCTTCCTTAGAAGGCAAGTTTCACGGGTGAAAGCAGTTCCCTAGCAGGAGGCATGGGAAGCAGGCCTGGTGGCACAAGACAGAAAATGCCTGCTCACAAGCAATACAGAGCTGTGTCCATAGACAGAGAGCACACACTCACTGCAGAAGCAGGTGCCAGAGAGTCAGGGCTCAAAGGGAAAATGGAAAGTCAGGAGGTTTCAGAAGGCAAGACAAACACCTCAGGAATAGCCCAAGGATGAGGGCTCCCACAGTTGCTGGTTTCTGATCATTGCAATAAGACCGCAACTTTGCAAATGCCACTTTGAGAGGACAGTTTAGATGGAGGCATTTACAATTTTATCCAAGGTATGATGATTGTAAACACCTGAAATAACACATACAGTGGAAAGATGGGATTTTCACAGATCTAAGAAAAAATATACTAGAAAGACGGGGGTTTACAGCGTCCCGGTACTGTGGAGGTCTCTAGGTCATGGAGGCCAGGAGAGATTAAGTGCTGCTTTCTTGCCCAAGGTCTAGAAGTCCAGTTTTAAACAACAAGCTTCCAAAAGGAAGTTGTTTGCTTTCATTTTTCTCAGAAAAGGAACTTTGCATTTTAACTCTGGATGAGTTAAGCACAGAAACATTTTGGCATTTACATCTTGTGTCTCAAGTACAGACCTACGGCAGATTTTTATACACTGATATGGAGGTGCTCTGATATCACAAAAGAAACTCTAATCCTTCTGCCCTTGAGAGACACTGGGAATAAATCTGTAACTCAGTGTGTCTTACAATGGTGACAGGTACACAGGGAAAACTAGCATTAATCCACCCTTCACTATGTGCTAGGCATTTTGTGTACTTTAAAAAAGAAATCAGTAACTCCAATAACCCCATGAGATAAGTGTTGAATTTTATAGATGAGGAAACTCTGGCTTTGAGAGGGTAAGGAGCCCAAGATGGCACTTGCAATTGGAGCCTGGAATTAAACCCAGGTCTGTCAGACTCTAAAGCCCATAGATTTTCCATTTTCACCAGTATTTTTCAACATGGTTTCGGTTTGTCTTAGCAGAATTTTAAAAACTTTAAGAAGAACACAAAAATGTTAAAGCTCCTTATATAGCACCAACATCCATGAAATTCTAATCAAATATTTGAAGAACCTCAAAAGCACTTCCAAAGTGCTCTCCAGATAGAAAACAGCTGCCCCGCAGCTGCCTGCACTACGTGTCGTCCCTAGTTCAACATCTGCTACTTGGTGTTTCTTTTGCCTCTTTTTTTTTTTTTTTTCAAATTGCCCTCAATGCCTAAGATTGTTCATGCCAATGCATGGAGCTTTTCCAATTTATATCCAAGTTGGAAACTGTTTCTGGTTATACCTACCTCTTGTAGCTTTAACTGCACATGAGTGGAAAAGCCTCTGTGAGCAGAGCAAACAGGCCTCTATCCCTTTGTTATCCAAACAGGAAGGCACAAGTGGCTTTTCCACCCAGCCTGGCTCTGAATAAAATTAGTTGCACTGTCAGAAGGATTTAAGTGGAGCAATTTATCTAGGAGGAGAATGTCACATTATTGCAACATCTTCTGCATATCACGTACTGTACTGTACAGTGTCCACAGATTTAGTACTCGTTACATTATGCTGGGTGCTCTATATATTACGCTGGGCCTCAGCTTCAGCTCTGACAGGGCGATCCTTCTGTGTTGTTCTGTCTTAAAATGAATCTTAAAATTTTCTTGGCATAACACAAGAAAAAGATTAAAAACAGGAAGAAAAATATGAGCAGCGTTGCATTTTTGAGGTATTATTTTGTCAAGAATTGAAAATAATAATTAGATGGAGATAAGGCTAGAGGTAAGAACACCTTTCCAAAACTCCAGAAAGAGGTAAGATATGAGGAGTCAGTTTCAACAGTTCAACAAGAAGGCAGAAGAGGGAGTGAATTGAGGGTCCTCCCCAGAAGACGGAAGGCAGAGAGGGTCAGGAGAGAGGAAATCAATAGGTCTCAGTGCATGGAATATGGAAGAAATAATGGAGGAAGACGTCCTGGTCTTTTAGCTCTTGGTTCCAATTCCAACAGGCAGTACTGAGGAAGGGCATATGCTGGGGCCAGAACATCCCAAACAACATTACATACTTCATGCAAAATATTGTTTCACGTCTTTGCGTCTGTGCTGTGACATTGAGGTCTTAAAACATAAAATCGTTAGGTCTTAAATTCTTCTTTGTTTGCTAGGACTTTTTCTAGCCCTTCTTATTCATGTTTTGTTAAAATACAATTTCCGAGGTTGTTCACAGAATTTTCATGCATTTTTATAAATTATATCTCTTGTAAAGAACAGATTAGATGAAAACCAAATGTTAAAAATCCAAGATTTCTTACCCTTTAGTGAGGAAGTGTAAATCGCTTGTGTTTACTGTAAAAAATATGATCTGACTTGGTCTTCTTTGTTTCATGCTTTAAATAACGTTTTGTTCTATTTTACCTATTTTGTCTTTTTATTTTTTAAAGGAGTTTTACTTTCTATTCCGCAATGATTTGTAAAGTATATAGTCATTTTAAAAATTACTAGTTCATTTATTGTGTTAATAAATCTTATTAAATCAATATTTAATTCCAAATTTGAAAACAAAACAGTAACTTAAGCATTCCACTTATGGAAGATGAAGAGTTTAACTATTTTGCCTTCCCTATTCCACTTCCCTTATTCTGGTCTCTATTTTGGGATCAGAAATCCCATTTGAAAAATTAGATCTTCACTTTCTAGATTTCTTTGACTGCTTTTGTTTCCAAAGTTAAAGCAAGCATTTAGCTTTTGTGAGATCGAGTTTCCTCCACTATCTGATTACTATCTGGTTCCAACAGACCTCATGCTGGCAAGACGGATGGCGAGCTGCCAAAATAAGGAGGCCTAAATGCACATCCTGAGAGCCAGAAAACTCAGGCAATGAGGGTAAATAAGGAGGAGAACTTCCCTGGGTAAACACCTCAGCTGGAGATGTCTCTCCATGGCACATACTTGGGAGGACTGACTGCCTTTTGAGACTGTGGGATGGGACAGGGAAACACAGTTACATATTAGAATCCATTCCTTTTACACAGCCACGTTATTTTTTTAAATTTTATTGGAGTATAGTTGATTTATAATGTTGTGTTTCAGGTGTACAGCAAAGTGATTCAGTTATACATACACTCATTTTTTTTCAGATTCTTTTCTCATATAGGTTATCACAGAATATTGAGTAGAGTTCCGTGTGCTATACAGGTCCTTGTTGTTTATCTATCGTATATATAGTAGTGTATGTATCTTAATCCCAAGGTCCTGATTTATCCTTCCCCCACCATGTTTCCCCTCTGGTAACTAACTTTGCTCTTCATATCTAGGTCTGTTTCTGTTTTGTACATAAGTTCATTTGTATCACTTTTTAAAATTAGATTCCACACATGAGTGATATCATATGATATGTCTTTCTCTGACTTACTTCACTTAAGTAAGTGAATAATGATAATCTCTAGGTCCATCCATGTTGCTGCAAATGCCAATATTTCACTCTTTTTCATGGCTGAGTGGTATTCCATTGTATGTATGTACCACATCTTCTTTATCCATTCCTCAGGCGATGGACATTTAGGCTGTTTCCATGTCTTGGCTATCGTGAATAGAGCTGCTATGAACATGGTAGTTTTGTCTGGATATGTGCCCAGGAGTGGGATTGCTGGATCACAGGGCAACTCTATTTTTAGTTTTTTGAGGAACCACCATACTGTTCTCCATAGTGGCTGCAGCAATTGACATTCCCACCAACAGTGCAGGTGAGTTTCCTTTTCTCCACACCCTCTCCAGCATTTACTGTTTGTAGACTTTTTGATGGTAGTTTTGATTTGCATTTCTCTGATAATTAGTGATGTTCAACACCGTTTCATGTGCTTTTTGGCCATCTGTAGGTTTTCTTTGGAGAAATGTCTATTTAGGTCTTCTGCCCATTTTTTTGATTGGGCTGTTTGTTTTTTTGATATCGAGCTGTATGAGCTGTTTGTATATTTTGGAGATTAACCCTTTGTCAGTTGCTTCATTTGAAAATATTTTCTCCCATTCTGAGGACTGTGCTTTCATCTTGTTTATGGTTTCCTTTGCTGTGCAAAAACTTTTAAGTTTAATTAGGTCCCATTTGTTTATTTTTGTTTTTATTCTCATTACTCGAGGAGGTGGGTCAAAAAGATCCTGCTGCAATTTATGTCAAAGAGTGTTCTGCCTATGTTTTCCTCTAAGAGTTTTAGTGTCTGTCCTTACATTTAGGTCTTTAATCCATTTTGAGTTTATTATTGTGTATGGTGTTCTAATTTCATTCTTTTACGTGTAGCCAGTTTTGCAAGCACCACTTATTGAAGAGGCTGTTATCACTCCATTGTATATTCTGGCCTCCTTTGTCATAGAATTAGGTGAACATAAGTGCATGGGTTTATTTCTGGGCTTTCTATCCTGTTCGATTGATCTAAATTTCTGTTTCTGTGCCAGTACCATACTGTTTTGATTACTGTCGTTTTGTAGTATAGTCTGAGGTCAGGGAGCCTGATTCCTCCAGCTCCATTTTTCTTTCTCAAGATTGCTTTAGATATTCAGGGTTTTTTGTGTTTCCAAACAAATTAAAAAAATTTTTTTTCTTCTGCTTCTGTGAAAAATGCCATTGGTAATTTTATACGAATTGCATTGAATCTGTAGATTGCCTTGGGTAGAACACTCATTTTGACAGTATTGATACTTCCAATATAAGAACATGGTATATCTTTCCATCTGTTTGTGTCATCTTCTATTTTTTTCAACAGTAACTTATAGTTTTCTGTGTACAGCTCTTTTGCCTCCTTGGGTAGGTTAATTCCTAGGTATTTTATTCTTCTTTTTTTAATGTTTATTTATTTAATTATTTTCTTATTAGTCAACCATTTTATACACATCAGTGTATACATGTCAATCCCAATCTCCCAATTCATCACACCACAACCCCCACCCCCCTCCACTTTCCTCCCTTGGTGTCCATACGTTTGTTCTCTACTTCTGTGTCTCAATTTCTGCTCTGCAAACTGGTTCATCTGTACCATTTTCTAGGTTCCACATATATGCATTAATATATGATATTTTTTTCTATTTCTGACTTACTTCACTCTGTATGACAGTCTCTAGATGCATCCACGTCTCTACAAATGACCCAGTTTCGTTCCTTTTTATGGCTGAGTAATATTCCATTGTATATATGTACCACAACTTCTTTATCCATTCATCTGTCAATGGGCATTTAGGTTGCTTCCATGACCTGGCTATTGTAAATAGTGCTGCAGTGAACATTGGGGTGCCTGTGTCTTTTTGAATTATGGTTTTCTCTGGGTATATGCCCAGTAGTGGGATTGCTGGATCATATGGTAATTCTATTTTTAGTTCTTTAAGGAACCTCCATACTGTTCTCCATAGTGGCTGTATCAATTTACATTCCCACCAATAGTGCAGGGGGGTTCCCTATTCTCCACACCCTCTCTAGCATTTGTTGTTTGTAGATTTTCTGATCATGCCCATTCTAACTGGTGTGAGGTGGTACCTCATTGTAGTTTTGATTTGCATTTCTCTAATAATTAGTGATGTAGAGCAGCTTTTCATGTGCTTCTTGGCCATCTGTATGTCTTCTATAGAGAAATGTCTATTTAGGTCTTCTGCCCATTTTTGGATTGGGTTGTTTGTTTTTTTAATATTGAGCTGCATGAGCTGTTTATATATTTTGGAGATTACTCCTTTGTCCAATGATTAATTTGCAAATATTTTCTCCCATTTTGAGGGTTGTCTTTTCATCTTGTTTAGGGTTTCCTTTGCTGTCCAAAAGCTTTGAAGTTTCATTAGGTCCCATTTGTTTATTTTTGTTTTTATTTCCGTTACTCTAGGAGGTGGATCAAAAAATATATTGCTGTGGCGCTTTCCCAGTGGCGCAGTGGTTGAGAGTCTGCCTGCTGATGCAGGGGACATGGGTTCATGCCCCAGTCTGGGAAGATCCCATATGCCTCGGAGCGGCTGGGCCCGTGAGCCATGGCCGCTGAGCCTGCGCATCTGGAGCCTGTGCTCTGCAACGGGAGAGGCCACAACAGTGAGAGGCCCGTGTAAAAGAAAAAAAAAAATTTATGATTTATGATTTATGTCAGTGTTCTTCCTATCATTTCCTCTACGAGATTTATAGTGCCCATTCTTACATTTAGGTCTCGAATCTACTTAGAGTTTATTTTTGTGTATGGTGTTAGGGAGTGTTCTAATTTCATTCTTTTATGTGTAGCTGTCCAGTTTTCCCAGCACCACTTATTGAAGAGACTGTCTTCTCAGTTGTATATCCTTGCTTCCTTTGTCATAGATTAGTTGACCATAGGTTCATGGGATTATCTCTGGGCTTCCTATCCTGTTCCATTGGTCTATATTTCTGTTTTTGTGCCAGTACCATATTATCTTGATTACTGTAGCTTTGTAGTATAGTCTGAAGTCAGGGAGTCTGATTCCTCCAGCTCCGATTTTTTTCCCTCAAGACTGCTTTGTCTATTCGGGGTCTTTTGTGTCTCCATACAAATTTTAAGATTTTTTGTTCTAGTTCTGTAAATAATGCCATTGGTAATTTATTTTTTTTTATTTTTTATTTTTTTGAGGTATGCAGGCCTCTCACTGTTGTGGCCTCTCCCGTTGTGGAGCACAGGCTCTGGACGCACAGGCTCAGTGGCCATGGCTCACGGGCCCAGCCGCTCTGCGGCATGTGGGATCTTCCCGGACCGTGGCACGAACCCGTGTCCCCTGCCTCGGCAGTGGACTCTCGACCACTGTGCCACCAGGAAAGCCCGCCATTGGTAATTTGATAGGGATTGCATTGAATCTGTAGATTACTTTGGGTAGTATAGTCATTTTCACAATATTGATTCTTCCACTCCAAGAACAAGGTATATCTCTCCATCTGTTTGTATCATCTTTAATTTCTGTCATCAGTGTCTTATAGTTTTCTGCATACAGGTCTTTTGTCTCCCTAGGTAGGTTTATTCCTAGTTATTTTATTCTTTTTGTTGCACTGGTAACTGGGAGTGTTCTCTTGATTTCTCTTTCAGATTTTTCATCATTAGTGTATAGGAATGCAAGAGATTTCTGTGCATTAATTTTTTTATCCTGCAACTACCAAATTCATTGATTATCTCTAGTAGTTTTCTGGTGGCATCTTTAGGATTCTCTATGTATAGTATCATGTCATCTGCAAACGGTGACAGTTTTACTTCTTTTCCAATTTGTATTCCTTTTATTTCTTTTCCTTCTCTGATTGCCATGGCTAGGACTTCCAAAACTATGTTGAATAATAGTGGTGAAAGTGGACATCCTTGTCTTTTTCCTGATCTTAGAGGAAATGCTTTCAGTTTTTCACATTGAGAATGATGTTTGCTGTGGGTTTGTTCATATATGGCCTTTGTAATGGTGAGGTAGATTTCCTCTATGCCCACTTTCTGGAGAGTTTTTATCATAAATCGGTGCTCAGTTTTGTCAAAAGCTTTTTCTGCATCTATTGAGATGATGATATGGTTTTTATTCTTCTATTTGTTAATATGGTGTATCACATTGATTTGCATATATTGAAGATTCCTTGCATCTCTGGGATAAACCCACTTGATCATGGTGTATGATCCTTTTAGTGTGTTGTTGGATTCTGTTTGTTAGTATTTTGTTGAGGATTTTTGCATGTATATTCATCAGTGATATTGGTGTGTAATTTTCTTTTCTTGTAGTATCTTTGTCTGGTTTTGGTATAAGGATGACGGTGGCCTCATAGACTGAGTTTCGGAGTTTTCCTTCCTCTACAGTTTTTGGAAGAGTTTGAGAAGGATGGGTGTTAGCTCTTCTCTAAATGTTTGATAGAACTCACCTGTGAAGCCATCTGGTCCTGGACTTTTCTTTGTTGGAAGATTTTTAACCAGAGTTTCAATTTCATTACTTGTGATTGGTCTGTTCATATTTTCCATTTCTTCCTGGTTCAGTCTTGGAAGGTATACCTTTCTAAGAATTTGTCCATTTCTTCCAGGTTGTCCATTTTATTGGTATAGAGTTGCTTGTAGTAGTCTTTTAGGATGCTTTGTGTTTCTGTGGTGTCTGTTGTAACTTCTCCTTTTTGATTTCTCATTTTATTGATCTGAGTCCTCTTCCTCTTTTTCTTGATGAATCTGGCTAATGATTTATCAATTTTGTCTATCTTCTCCAAGAACCAGCTTTTAGTTTTATTGACCTTTGCTATTGTTTTCTTTGTTTCTTTTTCATTTTTTTCTGATCTAGTCTTTATGATTTCTTTCCTTCTGCTAACTTTGAGTTTTTTTGTTCTTTCTCTAATTGCTTTAGGTGTAAGGTTAGATTGTTTATTTGAGATTTTTCTTGTTTCTTGAGGTAGGCTTGTATAGCTATAAACTTCCCTCTTAGAACTGCTTTTGCTGCATCCCATAGGTTTTGGATCATCATGTTTCCATTATCATTTGTCTCTAGGTATTTTTTGATTTCCTCTTTGATATCTTCAGTGATCTCTTGGTTATTTAGTAACGTATTGTTTAGCCTCAACGTGTTTGTGTTTTTTACGTTTTTTTCCCTGTAATTGATTTCTAATCTCATAGTGTTGTGGTCAGAAAAGATGCTTGATATGATTTCAATTTTGTTAAATTTACTGAGGCTTCTTTTGTGCTCCAAGGTGTGATCTGTGCTGGAGAATGTTCCATGCGCATTTGAGAAGAAAGTGTAATCTGCTGTTTTTGGATGGAATGTCCTACAAGTATCAATTAAATCTATCTGGTCTATTGTGTCATTTAAAGCTTGTGTTTCCTTATTAATTTTCTGCTTGGATGATTGTCCATCGGTATGAGTGAGGTGTTAAAGTCCCCCACTATTATTGTGTTACTGTCGATTTCCTCTTTTAGAGATGTTAGCAGTTGACTTATGTATTGAGGTGCTCCTATGTTGGGTGCATATATATTTATAACTGTTATATCTTCTTCTTGGATTGATCCCTTGATCATTACATAGTGTCCTTCCTTGTCTCTTGTAACATTCTTTATTTTAAAGTCTATTTTATCTGATATGAGTATTGCTACTCTAGCTTTCTTTTGGTTTCCAACTGCATGGAATATCTTTTTCCACCCCCTCACTTTCAGTCTGTATGTGTCCCTAGGTCTGAAGTGGGTCTCTCGTAGATAGCATATAGATGGGTCTTGTTTTTGTATCCATTCAGCAAGCCTCTATCTTTTGGTTGGAGCATTTAATCCATTCACGTTTAGGGTAATTATTGATATGTATGTTCCTTTTACCATTTTCTTAATTTTAGGGGGTTGGTTTGTTTTTGTAGGTCCTTTTCTTCTCTTGTGTTTCCCACTTAGAGAAGTTCCTTTAGCATTTGTTGTAGAGCCAGTTTGGTGGTGCTGAATTCTCTTAGCTTTTGCTTGTCTGTAAAGCTTTTGACTTCTCCATCGAATCTGAATGAGATCCTTGCTGGGTAGAGTAATCTTGGTTCTAGCATCTTCCCTTTCATCACTTTAAATATGTCATGCCACTCCTTTCTGGCTTGTAGAGTTTCTGCTGAGAAATCAGCTGTTAACCTTATGGGAGTTCCCTTGTATGTTATTTGTCGTTTTTCCCTTGCTGCTTTCAATAGTTTTTCTTTGTCTTTAATTTTTGCCAATTTGATTACTATGTGTCTCAGCATGTTTCTCCTTGGGTTTATCCTCTATGGGACTCGCTGCCGTTCCTGGACTTCGGTGGCTATTTACTTTCCCCTGTTAGGGAAGTTTTCGACTATACTCTCTTCAAATATTTCTCAGGTCTTTTCTCTCTCTCTTCTCCTTCTGGGACCCGTATAATGTGAATGTTGTTGTGTTTCACGTTGTCCCAGAGGTCTCTTAGGTTGTCTTCATTTCTTTTCATTATTTTTTCTTTATTCTTTTCTGCAGCAGTGAATTCCGCCATTCTGTCTTCCAGGTCCCTATCCGTTCTTCTGCCTCTGTTATTCTGCTATTGATTCCTTGTAATGTATTTTTCATTTCACTTATTGTATTGTTCTTCTCTGTTTGTTTGTTCTTTAACTCTTCCAGGTCTTTGTTTGTTCTTTAATTCTTCCAGGTCTTTGTTATGTTAAACATTTCTTGCGTATTTTTGATCTTTGCCTCCATTCTTTTCCCGAGGTCCTGGATCATCTTCACTATCATTATTCTGAATTCTTTTTCTGGAAGGTTGCCTATCTCCACTTCATTTAGTTGTTTTTCCTGGGTTCTATCTTGTTCCTTCATCTGGTACATAGCCCTCTGCCTTTTCATCTTGTCTATCTTTTTCTGAATGTGGTTTTTGTTCCACAGGCTGCAGGATTGTAATTCCTCTTGCTTTTGCTCTCTGCCCTCTGGTGGATGAGGCTATCTAAGAGGCTTGTGGAAGTTTCCTGATGGGAGGGACTGGTGGTTGGTAGAGCTGGCTGTTGCTCTGGTGGGCAGAGCTCAGTAAAACTTTATTCTGCTTGTCTGCTGATGGGTGGGGCTGGGTTCCCTCCCTGTTGGTTGTTTGGCCTGAGGTGACCCAACACTGGAACTTACCCAGGCTCTTTGGTGGGGCTAATAGCGGACTCTGGGGGGGGGGCTTACGCCAAGGAGTACTTCCCAGAACTTCTGCTGCCAGTGTCCTTGTCCCTTGGTGAGCCACAGCTGCCCCCCACCTCTGCAGGAGACCCTCCAACACTAGCAGGTAGGTCTGGTTCAGTCTCCTATGGGGTCACTGCTCCTTCCCCTGGGTCCCCATGTGCACACTGCTTTGTGTGTGCCCTGCAAGAGTGGAGTCTCTTGTTTCCCCCCATCCTGCCGAAGTTCTGCAATCAAATCCCGCTAGCCTTCAAAGTCTGTTTCTCTAGGAATTCCTCCTCCCGTTTCCAGGGCCCCAGGTTGGGAAGCCTGATGTGTGGCTCAGACCCTTCACTCCAGTGGGTGGACTTCTCTGGTATCTATTTTATTCTTTTTGATGCAGTGGTAAATGATATTGTTTCCTTAATTTCTCTTTCCGAGCTTTCGTTGTTAGTGTATAGAAATGAAACAGACTTCTGTCTATTAATTCTGTATCCTACAACTTTACCAGATTCGTTGATGAGCTGTAATAGTTTTCTGGTAACATCTTTAGGATTTTCTATATATAGTATGATGTCATCTGCAAACAGTGACAGTTTTGCTTCTTCTTTTCCAATATGGATTCCATATGTTTCTTTTTCTTCTCTGACTGCCGTGGCTAGGACTTCCAAAACTATGTTGTATAAAAGTGGGGAGAGTGGACATCCTTGTCCTTTTCCTGATCTTAGAGAAGATCCTTTTAGCTTTTCACCATTGAGTATGATGTTAACTGTGGGCTTGTCATATATGGCCTTTATTATGTTGAGGTAGGTTCCCTCTATGCCTACTTTCTGGAGAGTTTTTATCATAAATGAATGTTGAATTTTGTAAAAAGCTTTTTCTGCATCTATTGAGATGATCATATGATTTTAATTCTTCAGTTAATGTAATATATCACACTGATTGATTTGCAGATATTGAAAAATTCTTGCATCACTGGCATAAATCCCACTTGATCCTGTTGTATGATCCTTTTAATGTGTTGTTTGATTTGGTTTGCTAGTATTTTGTTGAGGATTTTTGCATCTACGTTCATCAGTGATATTGGTCTCTAATTTTGTTTTTTTGTTTTATGTCTGGTTTTGGTATCAGGGTGATGGTGGCCTCATAGAATGAGTTTGGGAGTGTTCCTTCTTCTGCAGTTCTTTGGAATAGCTTCAAAAGTATAGGTGTTAACTCTTCTCTAAATGTTTGATAGAATTTGCCTTTGAAGTCATCTCGTCCTGGACTTTTGTTTGTTTGTAGTTTTTATAAATCACAGATTCAATTTCAGTACATGTAATTGGTCTGTTCGTGTTTTTTTTTTCCTGGTTTGGTCTTCGGAGATTGTAGCTTTCTAAGAATTTGTCCCTTTCTTCTAGGTTGTCCATTTTATTGATTTGGCCCTCTCCTTTTTTTTCTTGATGAGTCTGGCTAAAGGTTTATCAGTTTTGTTTATCTTTTCAAAGAACCAGCTTTTAGTTTCATTGATCTTTTCTACTAATTTTTTTTTTTTTAGTCTCTAATTTATTTCTGCTCTGATCGTTATGATTTCTTTCCTTCTACTAACTTTGGGTTTTGTTGTTGTTCTTTCTCTAGTTGCTTTAGATGTAATGTCAGGTTGTTCAAAATTTTTCCTGTGTCCTGAAGTAAGCTTTTATTGCTATAAACTTCTCTCATAGAGCTACTTTTACTGCATCCCATAGGTTTTGGATCATTGCATTTTCAATTTAGTTTGTCTTGAGCTATTTTTGACTTCCTCTTTGCCTTCTTCAGTGATCTTCAGGTTGTTTAGTAGCATTTTGTTTATCCTCCACATGTTTGTGTTTTCTTAGGTTTTTTTCTTGTAGTTGATTTTCAGTCTTACAGCATTGTGGTTGAAAAGATGCTTGATACAATTTCACTTTTCTTAAGTTTACTGAGGCTTGCTTTGTGGCCCAGCATGTGATCTGTCCTGGAGAATGTTCCCTGTGCACTTGAAAAGAATGTGTATTCTGCTGCTTTCAGATGGACTGCTCTATAGACATCCAGAAGTCCATCTGGTCTAATGTATCATTTAAGGACTGTGTTTCCTTATTGATTTTCTGTCTGGAGGATCTGTCCACTGATATAAATGGGGTGTTACTGTAAACTCTCCTTTTATGTCTGTTAACACTTACCTTACATATTGAGGTGCTCCTATGTTGGGTGCATATGTGTTTACAATTGTTATATCTTTTTCTTGGATTGATCCCTTGATCATTATGTAGTGTCTTTCTTTGTCTTTTGTAACAGTCTTTGTTTTAAAGTCCGTTTTTTTGATATGAGTATTACTACTCCAGCTTTCTTTTGATTTTCATTTGAATGGAATACACATTTCCATCCCCTCACTTTCAGTCTGTATGTGTCCCTAGATCTGAAGTGAGTCTCTTGTAGACAGCATATATGGGTCTTGTTTTTGTTTCTATTTAACCAGCCTGTGTCTTTGGTTGGAACATTTTACCTGTTTACATTTAAGGTGATTATCAATATGTATGTTCTTATTGCCATTTTGTTAACTGTTTAGAATTTGTTTTTGTAGGTCCTTTTTTCCTTTCCTCTTTTGTTCTCTTGTGATTTGATTACTTTCTTTAGTGTCGTGTTTGGATTCCTTTCTTATTTGTGTGTATATCTATTACAGATTTTTGGTTTGTAGTTACCATGACCTTTACCAGTCTATATATATATGTGATTGTTTTAAGTTGATGATCTCTTAATTTCAAATGCACTTCAAATAGCCTGCATTTGCACTCTCCTCCTCTCATGATTATTGCTTTAGATATCATATTAGTGTGTGGATGATTTCCTACTTTTTTTTTTTTCCTGGACACGCAGGCTCAGCGGCCATGGCTTATAGGTCCAGCCGCTCTGCGGCATATGGGATCCTCCCAGACCGGGACACAAACCCATGTCCCCTGCATCGGCAGGCGGACTCTCAACCACTGCGCTACCAGAGAAGCCCATGATTTCCTACTTTTATGTGTGCCTTTCTGGTGAGCTTTCCCATTTCATAATTGTTTTTGTTTCTAGTTCTGGCCTTCTCTTTTCCACGTAGAGAAGTGCCTTTGGCATTTGTTGTAGAGCTGGTTTGGTGGTGCTGAATTCTTTTAGCTTTTGCTTGTCTGTAAAGCTTTCAATTTCTCCATCGAATCTGAATGACAGCCTTGCTAGGTAGAGTATTCTAAGTTGCAGGTTTTTCCCTTTCATCAATTTAACTATATGGTGCCACTCCCTTCTGGCCTGCAGAGTTTCTGTTGAAAAGTCAGCTGAGAACCTTATGGGGATTCCCTTGTATGTTATTTGTTGCTTTCCCCTCATTGTTTTTAATGTTTTCTCTTTAATTATTGTCAATTTGATTACTATGTGTCTCTGTGTGTTCCAACTTGGGTTGAGCCTCTATGGTACTCTCTGTGCTTCCTGGACTTGTGTGACTGCTTCCTTTCCCATGTTAAGGATGTTGTCAGGTATTATCTCTTCAAATATCTTCTCAGGCCCTTCCCCTCTCTCTGCTCCCTCTGGGACCCCTATAATGTGAATGGTGTTGTGTTTAATTTTTTCCAGAGGTCTCTTAAACTGTTCTCATTTCTTTTTCTTTATTCTGTTCTGTGGCAGTGATTTCCACAACTCTGTCTTCCAGATCACTTAATCGTTCTTCTGCCTCACTTATTCTACTATTGCTTCCTTCTAGTGTATGTTTCATTTCAGTTATTGTATTATTCAACTCTTTTTTGTTCATTTTCTTCTGATTCTTCGTTTAAAAACTTCTTGTAACTTCTTGCTCTATGCATCCATTCTTTTCCTGAGTTCTTGGATCATCTTTACAATCATTACTCTGCACTCTTTCTCAGGTAGATTGCCTATCTTCATGTCACTTAGTTGTTCTTCTGGCGTTTTATTTTATTCCTTCGTCTGGGACATATTCCTCTGCTGTCTCATTTTGTCTAAACTTCTGTTTGTTTGTATTGTTATGTTTGTGGAAAGTTATGATACTTGACCTTGGAAAAGTGGCCCTCTGTAGGGGATGCCCTGTGTCCCAGCAGTACACTCCCCTCTTGTCACCCAACAGCCAGGGGCCAGCTGGTCCCAGGGTAGGTTCTGACCTGTGTTTGGAGACTCAGTTCCACAGACTGTGGGACTGTATCTTTCTTGCTTCTGGTGTCTCCCTGCTGGTGGGTGAGGCTGATCTAGAGGCTTGTGCAGGCTTCCTGGTGGGAGAGGCCGGTGACTTCCTGCTGGTGAGTAGAGTTGTGTCTTGGTCCTCTGCGGGGCAGGACCCTGTTAAGGGACTTGTCTAGAGGTGGCTGTGGGCTCAGGAAGTCTTTAGGCAGCCTGTCAGTGGGTGGAACTGTGTTCCCACCCTGTTGGTTGTTTGGCCTGAGGTATCCCAGCACTGGAGCCTGCAGGCTGTTGGCTGGGGCAGGTCTTGGGTCTGATGTCCCCAGAAAGATGTCTGCCTTCAGGTGAGTACTCCTGGATATGTTTGTCACCAGCAGGTAAGTCTGGCCCAGGCTCCTATGAAGTCACTGCTTTTGGCCTGGGTCCCAGTGAGCACAAGACCTTGTGTGCATCCTCCAAGAGTGGAACTTCTGTTTCCCCCAGTCCTTTGGCACTCCTGTGATCAAGATCTGTTGGCCTTCAAAGTCATATGCTCTGGGGGCTCCTTCTCCTGATGCCAGA